>NW_026898471.1:0-53978 GCF_033153095.1 Gastrolobium bilobum
GCTATGTTATACTTCTTGGTTCCGGTTGGTCTTGCTTGAAGAGCTACAGCGGTCGGTGTTTTGTAGCAACTGTCAGTGACTTGGGTGTTGACAGGATGAGTTCCTCACTTCTTTCTCTACAATGCAAAGTAGTTGTTATTTTAATTGTTATTTATTGCTACAATTGGTCAATCAATTGATGTTTCTGCTTTATTTTAGCAATACTTTTATTATATTTTTGTGTAGAAATAGCAATCAAATCCTGATGATATTACAATGTGAAAACTAGTTCCATAGCCTCTTTTGCAAACTTTATTTCCACAAGTGTCTTCATATCCACTGCCCAGAATCCAACCATAATTCTTCGAACATTTGTCTCAGCCTCACTTGGATATATAATTTCAGTCATAAAATTGGAACTATACAAATAAAAAATGGCTTCTCCGATGTTAATACCAGTGTGCATTTCCAAATAACAACCAAATCCACTGCCCATGTATTCCTCTATTTCAGTAATCCTTTCCTGGAGTGAGCTAATATACTTATTTGGCATCTCTCGAAAACTGAACAATCAAAATTCAAATTTTCCTTAATTCGATCATGATTAATTTCATCTAATGAGAGCTGGAAGCTACCCACGATTGGTTCCGACTGTGTCTTCCATTCGCTGCCAAAAATGATGAGATGATGTTAGCTTTTCCATTCCTGTGAAAACTATGGGTTTTTTTTTGTATTGCAAAAGTATATGTTTGCTGTATTTTTCCAATTGCTGTATTTTTTTTGCTCAACATTATTTTAAATGCTTTCTCAAATACTCTTCCTAATCTGTAGTGCACTAGAGTAGATGTCATGCCATTATTGCCGTGAAACCCTGACACATTTG
Organism: Gastrolobium bilobum; assembly: GCF_033153095.1. Classification (NCBI taxonomy): domain Eukaryota; kingdom Viridiplantae; phylum Streptophyta; class Magnoliopsida; order Fabales; family Fabaceae; genus Gastrolobium; species Gastrolobium bilobum. The sequence goes on from NW_026898471.1 coordinate 863, forward strand.
TATGTTCTTTTGATTGCAGAGGTTGTACAAAATTCTTCAATTGATGAAGGCTGAGAAGCATCTATTAGGGCGCATGTATACACCGCTGATCTGCAGGTATTTTTTTCTTTTCCTTTCTGCTTTAATTTCATAAAACCCTTTTATTTGTTTTTTTAATTGCTGCAGAAATAAAGAGACTGAAAAAATCAGGTCTAAGGCGACCCAGCAAGTCAGTCCTTTTAAATATCCTCTTCATCTTACCAATTTAAGCTCAATAGGCTCAATCTTAAATGAAAACCTGGACTTGGACTTTGATTCTGACTTTGATCTTTATGATCCTACACAAATGATTGACTCGGATTATTTGTTGTCTATGTAGTTGATAACACCAATTATTTGTTGTCTATGTAGTTGTAAATGGGATTCAAATTTAATTCTTTGGCTTCCCATATTTGTTCTCTACTGAGATTGACCTCCATTCATTTGTATTTTCTTTGAGTTTGTATAACCAACAAGTCACGTAACCATGCATTCTTTCTATTTTTATACTTTTATTTTCACTATTGTTCTTGTTTGGTTAATAATTAGTCTGATCAACATCGACATTTTTTGTGAATGATTGAACAAGATTATTTGTAAAGACTGATGAGTCTAATGTGGATGGAAAATTTAGCTTTCTAAAATTTTTGTGAATGATACCGAAGTGTTATCAAACGTCCTTTTATTTTTCCATTTGGATGGTTTATATTTCTATCTAAGTTTTGAATTTCGATGTTGCAGATTCTGCAAAGGACAGAGATATTTTCTGAATTCACTGTCCCCATACTTTACTTTCACCTCAACTTCATCAAGCACTTTCATAACTCATAGCTATATGTTGAATTGCGAATTGGGTCAACCACATTCCGCTATGGTGGGATGATAGAAAATAATGACAAAGGAAAGAAGCTAGACGAAAATTGCTAATGAAATCAACAGATAAATAAAATAAAGGCAATAATGGTGAATCTCATACCATTGAAAAGAAGCCTAAAGCAATTTTGTTGGTTATTACTCTAAAGTAGCAAATGCATAATTAATGTAACGAATTTATGTTAAAGTGAGGAATAACAAAGTGGCAATAGTTTTCCTAGTTTCTCATGTTGCAGAAGAAATTATTCCTCTTCTGCATACCCATTAAATATACAGGACTCATTATATTAAAGAAAAAAGATGGATGAGACATTTTTATGAGTCTGTAATAGGGGAATAGTTTCTCCGGAGAAATCAATTTCCATTCAATTATATGACAACATGGTTTATTTTATCTCATTGATTGCTTGTCTTGGTGGATTACGTAAAGATTTTTTGTTCTTTCCATTATAGTTGATTATATAGTGTAGAAGTTGGGAGCGGTAGATGGATCAGGGATGGAAATTTCAGATAAGGTTTTGGTGATGCCTGTTTGCTACTGTCACAATTTTAATTAATTACAAATGATTGAATTATATGAAATTTTGGCTCGTGGACAGGCCCTATCTCGTGGGATTATATAAGTTTTTGGCTCATGCAGGCTTTTTTATTTGTAGGATTTTTTGCCTTAACTCGTGCGAGCTAGGGCCTAACAGGAAGAGATAGCCTGTTTTGATGACTCTACTTTATATGTAAATTTAGGGGTGACAATATGGGTTGAGCACGACGGCAGTGGCGGAGCCAGCATGACATGTTAGCAAGTGCCAAAAAATTCAGCTAGTGACCAAATAGCTACGGTTCTTTGGCTACGACCAAAACGTGGCTAATTTTCAAAAAATTTGAACAGAATTTGCTACTTTTCAAATGTAGCTAAATGAACGTGGCTAAATAAGCCAGTGCCAAGGCAACTGTAGGCCACAACGTGGCTCCGCCACTGCCCGGCGGGTCAACCCGCCAAAACGGGACGAGTTGGGTTGAGATTTTCAACCCACCAACCCAGTTCAACCCGCCCCGCCTAGAAGTGGGTCAAAACGGGTTGACCCGTCGGGTTATATATATATATATTTTACAATTAAGTAGTATTTCATTTGTCATTCAATTTTTGCGATATCCAATTTTTTTTTTACATTAGTACTTCTTAGAAAAAATAAAGAATAACAATTTTATTTATGACAAATGTTATCTTTATATGGAGACGAATGAGTTCCTAAAGAATGTTTTGACAAATATTAGTATACATTTAAGATTGAGATTGAGAAAAATTAAAAGAAGTGTGAAATAAAATAAAATAATATTAGAAAAATTAATAAAATATAATTTATTTTTAAATTTTAATTATTTATTTTTTTAATTGACGGGTTGGTGGGTTGACCAGCCAACCCACCATAAAACGGCATTGAGTAGTTAACAATAATAATTTATTCCCCCCTCCTCTACTTCTACGGTAGTATAGTATAGGATATAGAATCAGATATATTAATTAACATTTTAATTAACATTTATTTATTTAGAATTAAGAAATCCCTCCCTCCTCGGTGTATGTAAGTGACAAAACAAAGATGGATTGGATATTTGGATTGGATTGGGCCCAAAACAAAACAAAACAAAGATGATGCTGCTGAAAATAACACCCGACCCAAGTCCATTCATTGCATTGCTTTTACTCAGTGTAGTGTAGTGTCTCATTGTCAAGTCAAGTGTGTCCCTCTCCAATGCAAATCAATGTAATGTTCTTTGGACACTTGACCACGCGCGCGCTTTTTAGCAGGTAATCTATAATAATTTGATTTCAGCGCAAATATTATAATTTAAAGTTTTATTATAATTAATTAAAGATGGATTGGATTGGGCCAAAAAAAACTGATCAAAATAACCAACCATTGCTCTTAGTCTCTCTCACCTCTCAATGCATAATCTGAAACATGCAGACGCAGTCTCATCTCAGATCACAAATTTATAATTTACAATTTTCAAAGATTTTTCATCTAAAATTGGGCGGGATTTAATTTAATAACACTCACTCATTCCTCTCTTTCTTCTCTCTCTCTCTCTTCTCCACCAAAGAAAAACCCTAAGCCTAGCCCCCTTCTCTTCTCTTCTCTTCTCTTCAATCAAGCTCAGCTCAACTCACAATAACAATACTGTTGAAGATCTTGTTCAACAAGATAAGCTACCAACTACAAGCAGCTCCTCAACTCACAGGAAATGAACTTTCTTTCGCCTCTGCTTTCATTTCATTTCATTTCATTTCGTTGGTTCTACCATTTATTTTAAGTGTGTTATTGCGTTTTTTTCTTTTTTCTTTTTGTTTCAGCGACCATAAAACATGTATTTTTATTTGTATTTGTAGCTCAGCTTAAAAAAGACACTGAACAGAGGCATTTCTCCTCTTGATGGCACCCGACTCTGAGCCTCTTGAGTTGAGATTCTTCTCAAAAATCTTCCTTTACTTGCTGCTGAGGATAAGGTAACATCCGATACCATACCATACCATACCTTTATTTTTCTTAAATCCTCATTATTAATAATGTACGTCATGTATTTGTTTGTGCTCTATAGTCTATGGTTTATTCATTGTATCTGTATTGTTACTTTTGTTTGTAGTGATAAGTTTTTTATAACTGAATGAATCTTAGAAGCTCAGTTTCAGTTCACTCAGTATTATTACTTTGCCTCTGCCTTTAAACAGTATATAAGAGGAGCTTAATAGTTGTTTAAGTTTAGTGTGTGATTAATTTAAAGAGAAGAAAATAAATAAAAAAATGGATTTGAAAAATTTCTTAATAAGATTGAAGTTTAATTGCGCTGTTTGTGTTACTTTATTTAGGGAATAGGAGAGATGCTAGACTACTGTTCTGTTGATCGAAGATCAGAGTCAGATCCTCAGAGCACCTAATGCTGTGATTTGACAAGAGAGCTTTATTGGTTATTAATTGCGCACTTCTTCTTTTTTTTGCTTCCTTGCTTCTCTCCTGAGCTCCTACCTTTCTCTCTCTCTCTCTCTACGTGTCTCTCTCTTTCACTTTCTCAAAATCTTGGCTTCTTAGGGAATTTTGAAGCGTTTTTTGTTTCCAAAAAATGATAGTGTTATTATATTAAAACTATCTAGCTGTGCTGTGTAGCACTGTATCATTCATTCACCTATTCTGCAGTCTATAATCCTTGTATCTTTTCCCCCAAAGAGAGTCATTGCTACTGATATCGATGTATTCTCTTGTTTACTCGTACATATATGTTTTCATTGTTTAATTGTAATTTTCACTGGCATCTAGCTTAAACGTAAAAAATGTAATTTAATTGGGCGGGATTTAATTTAATTACAGTCACTTATTCCTCTCTTTCTTCTCCCTCTCTCTCTTCTCCACCAAAGAAAAACCCTAAGCCCCCTCTTCTCTTCTCTTCTCACCCTTCAATCAAATCACAAAAATGGTTGGTTACCTTTTCTTTTCGTTATCTTCTCTTCCTTTTAAACAAACGATTCATTGAATCTGACTTGAATAAATGTTCTTCTTCAAGTTTTCTTTCTTTCTTTCAATCAAATCACAAGAATGGTGGTTACCTTTGGCCGATGCTCAGCTCAACTCACAATAACAATACTGTTGAAGATCTTGTTCAACAAGATAATCTACCAACTACAAGCAGCAGCTCAACTCACAGGAAAGGAACTTTCTTTCGCCTCTGCTTTCATTTGATTTCATTGGTTCTTCCATTTATTTTAAGTGTGTTATTGCGTTTTTTTTTTTTTTTTTTTTTGTTTCAGCAACCATAAAACATGTATTTCTTTTTGTATTTGTAGCTCAGCTCAAAAAAGACACTGAACAGAGGCATTTCTGAGCTAGTCCTCTTGATGGTCCCCGACACTGAGCCTCTTGAGTTGAGATTCTTCTCAATAATCTTCCTTTACTTGCTGCTGAATGCTGAGGATAAGGTAACTTCCCCTCCATACCATGCCATACCTTTATTTTTTCTTAAATCCTCATTATTAATACTGTACGTGTCATGTATGTATATTTGTTTGTGCTCTATGATGGTTCATTCATTGTATCTGTCTGTATTATTACTTTTGTTTGTAGTGTTAAGTTTCTTATATATAACTGAATGAATCTTAGAAGCTCTGTTTCGGTTCACTCAGTATTATTACTTTTTGCCTCTGCTTTTAAAAACATGCATGTATATAAGTGGAGGTTAATTAATAGTTTTTTAAGTTTAGTGTGTGATTAATTTAAAGAGAAGAAAATAAATAAATAAATGAATTTGAAAAATTTCTTAATAAGATTGAAGTTTAATTGCGCTGTTTGTGTTACTTTATTTGGGGAATAGGAGAGATGCTAGACTACTGTTCTGTTGATCAGAGATCAGAGTCAGAGTCAGATCCTCAGAGCACCTAATTTGTGATTTGACAAGAGAGCTTTATTTGGTTCCTTGCATCTCTCCTGAGCTTTTCCACTTCCTACCTTTCTATACGTGTCTCTCTCTTTCACCTTTCTCAAAAACTTGGCTTCTTATGGAATTTTGAATCTTTTTTCTTTCCAAAAATGATAGTGTGATATTATCAAATTATTAATAAAGATTGAAGATGAAGAATATTATTATTATTTTTTTAAATTCTAAACATATTAAATAGTATATCATTTTTTTTAAATTTTAAACAATTGTAGTTAAAATCCCTGCTGCTATGACTCCATTGATTATTATTTTAAAACTATCTAGCTGTGCTGTGTAGTCCTGTATCATTCATTCACCTATTCTGTAGTTTATAATCTCTGGTGTCATGCATAGTCTTTCGCTCTTTCCCTGCAGAGAGAGTCCCTTGCTCCTGATATCGATGTATTCTCTTGTTTATAAGGATGGTAGTATGAGATTAAAGTTTATTTGGGGAATAGGAGAGAGATACTTCTGTTCTGTTGATCAGAGATCAGAGCCATTAATTGCTTTTGTCAGTCCTCATTTCACCTAATGTGAAAGTTGTGATTCGACAAGAGAGCTTGCTTTTATTTTTTTGCGTCCACTCTTCTCTCTTGAGCTTTTCCGCTTCCTACCTTTCTATCTCTACGTGTCTCTCTCTTTTACCTTTCTCAAAAATTTATTGCTGCGATCTGTCCATTCTCTCTCACTTTACATTATCTTTGGACTCTCATTTCACTTCCATAGATCCATTGTCTTCAGTTCACCGAAACCGCCACCACCTACCCCATTATATTACAGATCAGAACCACTCTCTTCTTTGCATGTGCACCCGACAAACAACTAGTGTTTTTTTACATGATAATGATGAGGCGTTTCAAAATAGTGTTTATGTTATTGTTTTCTCAAAACATTTCCAGAGAAAATAGTAAACACTATTTTCTCTGGAAATGTTTTAAGGAGGTAATAATGGAGCGGAGCAGAACCAAATATACCAAGGTCCTGCCAGTGTTCTGTGGTGTAGATCCCTCAGAAGTATTTCATCAAACAACTGAAGTAGTCACCTCTCTGGTAAGTAAGTACCTCTTCTTCATTATGTATTATGTTGTGATTGTGGGGACACAACCAATAGAACTCTAAGATTGTCTTCTCTCAATCTTCTTTGCATTTTTGTTTTTTTTTTGGGGGGGGGGGGGGGGGTAAATAATGTTCATTGCATTTTAATCCTCGTTAAAGCGTCTGTTGAATTTTTTTCTAAATGGTGGTATCAATAACCAAAGTTTCTTTAAAGTCATCTAGATTAAGGTCTTTGTAAATGCTTCTTCTCAAGCTTTCTTCTGTTACTCTTGTTTAAAAGATGTTAGCATTTAGTAAAGCCAATTTTTTAATAAATATTATTATGATTATATTTATTTTAGTGTGAATAGCGGGTTTTTTTATTAAATTAATCAAAGTAATTAGTCAAACTATAATGAATTATATATATATATATATATATATATATATATATATATATATATATATTGTGATGAAATTTTTCTCAACCCAATCATGTCTCATATTTTTAATAATTAAAATGAATTTTATTTCCTTAAAATTAGAATATATATTTCTCAGTTGTCCATCCACACATATATTTTTTAATATGTATATACATTAGCTAATATAAATTAGTAAATATAATAAATTTTAAGAGTAGCTAAATTAGAACTTCAGAGGGACGGAAATAACTTACGAGTTAAGAGTTAAGAGAATTCAACGGTCATCATAATTTTGCCGCCAAAAAATATAAATTAAAAATTTTCTTTCTCTCTTTTCACTCTTCTTAAGGTTTTCTTGGGGTTTCTTTCTCTGTTTTCACTCCTTCTTAAAGTTTTCTTGGTTTCTTTGGGTTTCCTAGTTTATTTCTCTTGTTCTTGCTTGTTTCTTTCTCTTGTTCTTGGATTGTTTTATCAAGACAATGGAATTGGTGAATATGGGAGATGGGATGCAAGTAGATGATGACCCAACCAGCCTGTATTGTTTGGCAACACTCCTACAAAGGTGTCAATACCTAGGTATGTTACTTCTGCCCTTTCTTTTCTTCTCTTTCCTTTTCTTTTTTTCTTGAAAATGTTTGATTATGTGTTGATATTTCTTGCTTGAAAAGATTGAGTATGTGGGTTTCTTGCTGATATTTCTTGCTGATATTCGACTGTGTTCTTTTTTCTTTTCTTGAAAATACAGTATGTTTCTTTTTTTTCTTGAAAATAGAAGATTGAGGGTGTGGCTTGTCAACAGTTGCTTGTCAATACCATATGAAATATATGTTTCTTTCTTTCTTTTTCTTTATTATTCTGGCAATATTGAGGGTGTGGCTTTTCCATTATGTTCTTGCTTTTCTTTTCTTTTGATTTCGTTTTTCTTTTCTTGAAAATACAGTATGTTTCTTTTTTTTTCTTGAAAATAGAAGATTGAGGGTGTGGCTTGTCAACAGTTGCTTGTCAATACCATACGAAATATATATGTTTCTTTCTTTCTTTTTCTTTATTATTCTGGCAATATTGAGGGTGTGGCTTTTCCATTATGTTCGTGCTTTTCTTTTCTTTTGATTTCGTTTCTTTTTTTTTCTTGATAATTGTGGATGTTCCATTGTATGCTTTTGTTTCTGTCTGCCCAGACATCATATTCTTGCTGATATTTCTTGCTGATATTCGACTGTGTTCTTTTTTCTTTTCTTTTTTCTTTTCTTGAAAATACAGTATGTTTCTTTTTTTTTTCTTGAAAATAGAAGATTGAGGGTGTGGCTTGTCAACAGTTGCTTGTCAATACCATACGAAATATATATGTTTCTTTCTTTCTTTTTCTTTATTATTTTGGCAATATTGAGGGTGTGGCTTTTCCATTATGTTCTTGCTTTTCTTTTCTTTTGATTTCGTTTTTCTTTTCTTTTTTCTTTTCTTGAAAATACAGTATGTTTCTTTTTTTTTCTTGAAAATAGAAGATTGAGGGTGTGGCTTGTCAACAGTTGCTTGTCAATACCATATGAAATATATGTTTCTTTCTTTCTTTTTCTTTATTATTCTGGCAATATTAAGGGTGTGGCATTTTCATTATGTTCTTGCTTTTCTTTTCTTTTGATTTCGTTTCTTTTTTTTCTTGATAACTGTGGATGTTCGATTGTATGCTTTTGTTTCTGTCTGCCCAGACATCATATTACTGGACTATTAACTGGTTTTTTTGTTTTTTAATTTTGTAAATTTGATTTTGTCTAGTTGAGTTTGTTAATTTTTTCAGTTGGTGTTTTATTTAACAAAACTAACATTGGATATATTTAGATATGTGGGTTTTCTATTTTATTTATTTTTTAAATATATATGGTTTCGATTGGAATGATAACATGTTGGTTTTTCATCATGTTGAAGATGATGAAAAAGCTGAGAAGATGGAAGAGGATGAAGCTGAGATGATGGAAGAAGATAAGGATGAATATGGGAGATGGGATGCAAGTAGAAGAGGATGAAGCTGAGAAGATGGAAGAGGATGAAGATGAGGATGAAGCTGAGATGATGGAAGAAGATGAGGATGAATATGGGAGATGGGATGCAATGGGAGATGCGATGCAAGTAGATGAGGATGAAGATGAGAAGATGGAAGAGGATGAAGATGAGGATGAAGCTGAGATGATGGAAGAAGATGAGGATGAATATGGGAGATGGGATGCAAGTAGATGAGGATGAAGATGAGAAGATGGAAGAGGATGAAGATGAGAAGATGAAGCTGAGATGATGGAAGAGGATGAGGATGAATATGGGAGATGGGATGCAATGGGAGATGATGACCCAACCAGCCTGTATTGTTTGGCAACACTCCTACAAAGGTGTCATTACCTAGGTATGGTACTTCTGCCCTTTCTTTTCTTTTCTTTTCTTTTCTTTTTTTCTTGAAAATGTTTGATTATATGCTGATATTTCTTGCTTGAAAAGATTGAGTATGTGGGTTTTCTTACTGATATTCGACTGTGTTCTTTCCTTTCCTTTTTCTTTTTTTCTTGAAAATAGAGATTGAGGGTGTGGCTTGTCTTTTGTCAATACCATATGAAATATATGTTTCTTTCTTTCTTTTTCTTTATTATTCTGGCAATATTGAGGGTGTGGCTTTTCCATTATGTTCTTGCTTTTCTTTTCTTTCGATTTCGTTTCTTTTTTTTCTTGATAATACAGTGGATGTTCGATTGTGTGCTTTTGTTTCTGTCTGCCCAGACATCTTATTACTGGACTATTAACTGGTTTTTTTGTTTTTTGATTTTGTCTAGTTGAGTTTGTTAGTTTTTTCAGTTGGTGTTTTATTTAACAAAACTAACATTGGATATATTTAGATATGTGGGTTTTCCATTTTATTTATTTTTTAAATATTAATGGTTCTTTATTTTTTTCTTTCGTTTTTTTTCCGCAATATTTAGATGTTGGTTTCGATTGGAATGATAACATGTTGGTTTTTCATCATGTTGAAGATGATGAAAAGCTGAAAAGATGGAAGATGATGAGGATGAAGCTGAGGAGATGGAAGAAGATGAAGATGATGAAAAAGCTGAGAAGATGGAAGAAGATGAGGATGAAAATGAGGATGAAGCTGAGAAGATGGAAGAAGATGATGAAAAAGCTGAGAAGATGGAAGAAGATGAGGATGAAGTTCATGAAGAACTTGAGAAAGGTCTTAACCAAGAGGACCGATCAACCCAAAAGCAGTCTCGGGTTGTTTGGACCGAAGAGCTACATCGGTCGGGTGTTTTGTGGCCGCTGTTAATGACTTGGGTGTTGACAGTAAGTTATTCACTCTTTCTCTACAATGCAAAGTAGTTGTTATCTTAATTGTTATTAATTGCTACAATTGGTCAATCAATTGATGTTTCTGCTTTATTTTAGCAATACTTTTATTATATTTTTGTGTAGAAATAGCAATCAAATCCTAATAATATTACAATGTGAAAACTAGTTCCATCACCTCTCTTTGCAAACTTTATTTCCACAAGTGTCTTCACATCCACTGCCCAGAATCCAACCATAATTCTTCGAATATCTGTCTCAGCCCCACTTGGATATATAATTTCTGTCATAATATTGGAATCTGCACCAAAATAAAAAATGGCTTCTCCGTTGTAAATACCAGTGTGCATTTCCAAATAACAAACAAATCCACTGCCCATGTATTCCTCTATTTCAGTAATCCTTTCCTTGGAGTAAGCTAATATACTTATTTGGCATCTCTCGAAAACTGAACAAATCAAAATTCAAATTTTCCTTAATTCGATCATGATTAATTTGGTCTCATGAGAGCTGGAAGCTTCCCAATTGGTCCCAACTGTGTCTTCCATTCGCTGCCAAAAATGGAACAATGATGCCTTTTTCCATTCCTGTGAAAACTCTGGGTTTTTTTTTTTGTATTGCAAAAGTATATGTTTGCTGTATTTTTCGAATTGCTGTATTTTTTTGTTCAACATTATTTTGAATGCTTTCTCAAATACTCTTCCTAATCTGTAGTGCACTGGAGTAGATGTCATGGCATTATTGTTAATGAAGTCTGACACATTTGTATGTTCTTTTGATTGCAGAGGTTGTACCTAGAAAAATTCTTCAATTGATGAAGGCTGAGAAGCATTTTACTAGGGCGCATGTGGCCAGCCATCTGCAGGTATTTTTTTCTTTTCCTTTCTGCTTTAATTTCATAAAACCATAGTTTTTCATTTATAGAACTTTATTTGTTTTTTTAATTGCTGCAGAAATAAAGACTTCGACTGAAAAGAATCAGGTCTAAGGCAACCCAGCAAGTCAGTCCTTTTAAATATCCTCTTCATCTGGTGAGATGATTAGTCCTAGGCAAACAAGTAATATTGTGCCATTTCAGGGGTTGGCTGACCAAAGCCAAGATGGCAGTTATGCTTTACATCTTACCAATTTAAGCTCAATAGGCTCAATCTTAAATGAAGACTTGGACTTGGACTTTGATTCTGACTTTGATCTTTATGATCCTACACAAATGATTGACTCGGATTATTACACAAATGATTGACTCGGATTATTTGTTGTCTATGTAGTTGATAACACCAATTATTTGTTGTCTATGTAGTTGTAAATGGGATTCAAATTTAATTCTTTGGCTTCCCAGATTTGTTCTCTACTGAGATTGACCTCCATTCATTTGTATTTTCTTTGAGTTTGTATAACCAACAAGTCACGTAACCATGCATTCTTTCTATTTTTATACTTTTATTTTCACTATTGTTCTTGTTTGGTTAATAATTAGTCTGATCAACATCGACATTTTTTTGTGAATGATTGAACAAGATTATTTGTAAAGACTGATGAGTCTAATGTGGATGGAAAATTTAGCTTTCTAAAATTTTTGTGAATGATACCGAAGTGTCAATTACTAGTATAAATGTCCATAGATTATTCAATATGTTAATGTTTTTGAGTTATATAAGAGGAGTAGATAACTCTTTGGATCATATAGCCTCAAATTATGATTGAGCAGGGTTACATAAAAGGGACAAGAGTAAAGGGGGTAAAATTGTTCTATTTACATGTTTCAGCAAGTGCTTACAGTGGTACTTACATGTAATTGACCTATGAAGGAGCATCAACATGAATCAAACTCACGACGATTTAGTAAAAATTATCAACAAGAGTTGTTATATTTTTTGAAAAGGAGTAATTATTCTACCTAATTGATAAAAACATATATGACGTAAGAAGATGACAAATATATATGATACATGGACTTGTATATAATATATATATATATATATATATATATATATATATATATATATATATATATATATATATATATATATATGAAAGGTGGAGAAAATTCTAGATATTTGTGCTTGCTTATAGATCTAGATTACTGAATAACTGTTGTTTTAAATCCATGATCTGTTTGGTGGAAAGAGAGAAAATTTATTTATTTTATCATAAGCATTTCTTCAAAATTATAAGGTTGTCTATTTATTTTTTAGTCCTCTTTTTTAAATTTTAAAGGGAAAATATTTAGTTACAAAAAAAAAAGGGAAAATATTTTTTATTTTAAAGGACATGATTTTATATTATTCTAAATAAAATTATATCGTTTTAATATATATTTAATGATTTTTAATATTTTCTTTCCTCTGTATAATTAGAAGCAGAGAGACCTAAAATAAAAGTCATCTAATTTAAAATGACAATTAATTGTTTACAAAAAAAAATGACAATTAATTTTTCCAATTTAAAATGTGTAAATTTTATAAAAGGGTATGAGACACCGTGTAGGTGTGCATTTAAAACTCAGCAATACTTGTATTTTAGGAAAAAAAGGAAAAGAAGAAAGTTCACTTTAATTATGCATGTGTACGAGGTTAGCTGTGTATACTATGTAGGCTATTTGACCATTTTTGGGCTTTATCATGTGTATTTTCAGAGATGATCTTCAAGGTAAAGTGGCTGGGATTGAAAGTGTAAATTATCTCGAATCCAGTACTTGATTCTTGAAAGGTAAAAATGATTGAAATTATTAGGTGTGGTGGGACTTATGCTATCCGCTAGGGGTGATAATAAGGCCAAGGGCCTATCAGGGGCCTTAGGCCCGGCCCGTTTCGGCTTGGCTCGTCTTTTTTTATTATTAAGCCCAGACTTATACTCATGCAAAAGCTTTTTTATTTAAAAGGCCTCAGGCTTTCATAGCCAAGCTCGGCCTTGAAGCCTTGGAGGCTGGCCCGTATACATTAAATTTATTTATTTTTTATATTTTTATATTAATCATTTCAACATCCTTTTCTCAGTTTTCTGTCTCTGCTCTATCTCTTCTCCCCAATCTAAGTCATGTTCATCATCTATTTTTATAAGCCATGCGGATTCCACGGCTTATAATGATGCTTATGGCGGCGACCGTGGAAGAAAAATTAATGTAAAATGTGGAAGAAAATTTATTGGTGGGGTTCAAATCTAGTGTAAAAAATCTAGAATATTAAGAAATGTGGAAGAAAATTTAATGTAAAAAATCTAGAATGTGGAAGAAAATTATGGAAAAGCAACGTAAAATAAAGTAAAGGTGATGTTGTTATTTTGATTTTTTAATATTAATGTTTTTTTATTATAAAAGAAACAACTATTATTTTCTTACAAAAAAATACATATCAGTGCATGATTAATGGGCTCAATACGTCTACAAATTGGAATGTAAGGTTTTTATTTTTAATAAATAAACAGGCCACAGGCTTGAGACAGGCTTTTATTTTTTGTAAACAAACCAGGCCACAGGCTAATATTATATTCGTAACAGGTAACAGGCTAAGGCCAGTCTGACACGTTTAAATACAGGCTTGGCCCGTTAAGATCAAAGCTCGGCTCGTTAACACCCCTACTATATGCCACATGATCTTTCTCATTTTTGGTGTTTATTTTTCAAACGTCCTTTTATTTTTCCATTTGGATGGTTTATATTTCTATCTAAGTTTTGAATTTCGATGATGCAGATTCTGCAAAGGACAGAGATATTTTCTGAATTCACTGTCCTTATCCTTTACTTTCACCTCAACTTCATCAAGCACTTTCATAACTCATAGCTATATGTTGAATTGCGAATTGGGTCAACCACATTCCGCTATGGTGGGATGATAGAAAATAATGACAAAGGAAAGAAGCTAGACGAAAATTGCTAATGAAATCAACAGCTAAATAAAATAAAGGCAATAATGGTGAATCTCATACCATTGAAAAGAAGCCTAATGCTATTTTGTTGGTTATTACTCTAAAGTAGCAAATGCATAATTAATGTAACGAATTTATGTTAAAGTGAGGAATAACAAAGTGGCAATAGTTTTCCTAGTTTCTCATGTTGCAGAAGAAATTATTCCTCTTCTGCATACCCATTAAATATACGGGACTCATTATATTAAAGAAAAAAGATGGATGAGACATTTTTATGAGTCTGTAATAGGAGAATAGTTTCTCCGGAGAAATCAATTTCCATTCAATTATATGACAACATGGTTTATTTTATCTCATTGATTGCTTGTCTTGGAGGATTACGTAAAGATTTTTTGTTCTTTCCATTATAGTTGATTATATAGTGTAGAAGTTGGGAGCGGTAGATGGATCAGGGATGGAAATTTCAGATAAGGTTTTGGTGATGCCTATTTGCTATTGTCACAATTTTAATTAATGACAAATGATTGACTTATATGAAATTTTAGCTCGTGGACAGGCCCTATCTCGTGGGATTATATAAGTTTTTGGCTCATGCAAGCTTTTTTATTTGTAGGATTTTTTGCCATAACTCGTGCGAGATAGGGCCTAACAGGAAGAGATAGCCTGTTTTGATGACTCTACTTTATATGTAAATTTAGGGGTGACAATATGGGTTGAGCACGACGGCAGTGGCGGAGCCAGCATGACATGTTAGCAAGTGCCAAAAAATTCAGCTAGTGCCCAAATAACTAGTTGACTCGTCGGGTTATATATATATATATTTTACAATTAAGTAGTATTTCATTTGTCATTAAATTTTTGTGATATCCAATTTTTATTTACATTAGTACTTCTTAGAAAAAATAAAGAATAACAATTTTATTTATGACAAATGTTATCTTTATATGGAGACGAATGAGTTCCTAAAGAATGTTTTGACAAATATTAGTATACATTTAAGATTGAGATTGAGAAAAATTAAAAGAAGTGTGAAATAAAATAAAATAATATTAGAAAAATTAATAAAATATAATTTATTTTTAAATTTTAATTATTTATTTTTTTAATTGACGGGTTGGTGGGTTGACCCGCCAACCCACCATAAAACGGGGTGAGTTCATTTTTCCCACCCATATTTAATGGCGGGTTAACCCGCCCTGTCCCGTTTTTGGCGGGTTGGTGGCGGGGCGGGGCGGGCCAACCAACGTTAAAAGCATGTTTATAGTACTCACATTTAATCAACAACGAAAAACCATTGTTAAAAGTAGGGGGGTGTAAATAGGCTGGATAGAGATAGGCTTTAGCTTAAATAGGACAGACACATGTAAAATACTTTAGGCATGGCTAGACTCGTTAGCTTGTGCACGCCCAAATTATAAATTTAGCATGACGTATATTTAAAAAACAAAAGTCTTGACATAGACTTGTTAGCCTGTTTAAGCCTCCAAGACGTTCAATAATTAAAGAAAATAATTAAATATTATAATTTTATTATTCAAAACCTTTAAAATAATAATTTATTTATTTAATTTAAAATAAATAATATAAAATAGGTCGGCCTATAAGTTTATAGGCCCTCTATGTAAAAGAAAGTCTATGAGATACTTTCTAAATAATTTTTTTAAGATCCGAAACTGTTCTATAATTTAATTCTTTCATTGAGTAGTTAATAATAATAATTTATTCCCCTCTCCTCTCCTTCTACGGTAGTATAGTATAGGATATAGAATCAGATATATTAATTAGCATTTTAATTAACATTTATTTATTTAGAATTAAGAAATCCCTCCCTCCTCGATGTATGTAAGTGACAAAACAAAGATGGATTGGATATTTGGATTGGATTGGGCCCAAAACAAAACAAAACAAAGATGATGCTGCTGAAAATAACACCCGACCCAAGTCCATTCATTGCATTGCTTTTACTCAGTGTAGTGTAGTGTCTGATTGTCAAGTCAAGTGTGGCCCTCTCCAATGCAAATCAATGTAATGTGCTTTGGACACTTGACCAGCGCGCGCTTTTTAGCAGGTAATCTATAATAATTTGATTTCAGCGCAAATATTATAATTTAAAGTTTTATTATAATTAATTAAAGATGGATTGGATTGGGCCAAAACAAAACTGATCAAAATAACCAACCATTGATCTTAGTCTCTCTCACCTCTCAATGCATAATCCGAAACATGCAGATGCAGTCTCATCTCATATCACAAATTTACAATTTACAATTTTCAAAGATTTTTCATCTAAAATTGGGCGGGATTTAATTTAATAACACTCACTCATTCCTCTCTTTCTTCTCTCTCTCTCTCTCTCTCTCTCTCTCTCTCTTCTCCACCAAAGAAAAACCCTAAGCCTAGCCCCCTTCTCTTCTCTTCTCTTCTCTTCAATCAAGCTCAGCTCAACTCACAATAACAATACTGTTGAAGATCTTGTTCAACAAGATAAGCTACCAACTACAAGCAGCTCCTCAACTCACAGGAAAGGAACTTTCTTTCGCCTCTGCTTTTATTTCATTTCATTTCATTTCGTTGATTATATGCTGATATTTCTTGCTTGAAAAGATTGAGTATGTGGGTTTCTTGCTGATATTCGACTGTGTTCTTTCCTTTCCTTTTTTTTTCTTGAAAATAGAGATTGAGGGTGTGGCTTGTCTTTTGTCAATACCATATGAAATATATGTTTCTTTCTTTCTTTTTCTTTATTATTCTGGCAATATTGAGGGTGTGGCTTTTCCATTATGTTCTTGCTTTTCTTTTCTTTCGATTTCGTTTCTTTTTTTTCTTGATAATACAGTGGATGTTCGATTGTGTGCTTTTGTTTCTGTCTGCCCAGACATCTTATTACTGGACTATTAACTGGTTTTTTTGTTTTTTGATTTTGTCTAGTTGAGTTTGTTAGTTTTTTCAGTTGGTGTTTTATTTAACAAAACTAACATTGGATATATTTAGATATGTGGGTTTTCCATTTTTATTTTTTTTTAAATATTAATGGTTCTTTCTTTCTTTCTTTCGTTTTTTTTTTCGCAATATTTAGATGTTGGTTTCGATTGGAATGATAACATGTTGGTTTTTCATCATGTTGAAGATGATGAAAAAGCTGAAAAGATGGAAGATGATGAGGATGAAGCTGAGGAGATGGAAGAAGATGAAGATGATGAAAAAGCTGAGAAGATGAAAGAAGATGAGGATGAAAATGAGGATGAAAATGAGGATGAAGCTGAGAAGATGGAAGAAGATGAAGATGAGGATGAAGCTGAGAAGATGGAAGAAGATGAGGATAAAGATGATGAAAAAGCTGAGAAGATGGAAGAAGATGAGGATGAAGTTCATGTAGAACTTGAGAAAGGTCTTAACCAAGAGGACCGATCAACCCAAAAGCAGTCTCGGGTTGTTTGGACCGAAGAGCTACATCGGTCGGTGTTTTGTGGCCGCTGTTAACGACTTGGGTGTTGATAGTAAGTTATTCACTCTTTCTCTACATTGCAAAGTAGTTGTTATATTAATTGTTATTAATTGCTACAATTGGTCAATCAATTGATGTTTCTGCTTTATTTTAGCAATACTTTTATTATATTTTTGTGTAGAAATAGCAATCAAATCCTAATAATATTACAATGTGAAAACTAGTTCCATCACCTCTCTTTGCAAACTTTATTTCCACAAGTGTCTTCACATCCACTGCCCAGAATCCAACCATAATTCTTCGAACATCTGTCTCAGCCCCACTTGGATATATAATTTCTGTCATAATATTGGAATCTGCACCAAAATAAAAAATGGCTTCTCCGTTGTTAATACCAGTGTGCATTTCCAAATAACAAACAAATCCACTGCCCATGTATTCCTCTATTTCAGTAATCCTTTCCTTGGAGTAAGCTAATATACTTATTTGGCATCTCTCGAAAACTGAACAAATCAAAATTCAAATTTTCCTTAATTCGATCATGATTAATTTGGTCTCATTAGAGCTGGAAGTTGCCCAATTGGTCCCAACTGTGTCTTCCATTCGCTGCCAAAAATGGAACAATGATGCCTTTTTCCATTCCTGTGAAAACTCTGGGTTTTTTTTTTTTATTGCAAAAGTATATGTTTGCTGTATTTTTCCAATTGCTGTATTTTTTTGTTCAACATTATTTTGAATGCTTTCTCAAATACTCTTCCTAATCTGTAGTGCACTGGAGTAGATGTCATGGCATTATTGTTAATGAAGTCTGACACATTTGTATGTTCTTTTGATTGCAGAGGTTGTACCTAGAAAAATTCTTCAATTGATGAAGGCTGAGAAGCATTTTACTAGGGCGCATGTGGCCAGCCATCTGCAGGTATTTTTTTCTTTTCCTTTCTGCTTTAATTTCATAAAACCATAGTTTTTCATTTATAGAACTTTATTTGTTTTTCTAATTGCTGCAGAAATAAAGACTTCGACTGAAAAGAATCAGGTCTAAGGCAACCCAGCAAGTCAGTCCTTTTAAATATCCTCTTCATCTGGTGAGATGATTAGTCCTAGGCAAACAAGTAATATTGTGCCATTTCAGGGGTTGGCTGACCAAAGCCAGGATGGCAGTTATGCTTCACATCATACCAATTTAAGCTCAATAGGCTCAATCTTAAATGAAGACTTGGACTTGGACTTTGATTCTGACTTTGATCTTTATGATCCTACACAAATGATTGACTCGGATTATTACACAAATGATTGACTCGGATTATTTGTTGTCTATGTAGTTGATAACACCAATTATTTGTTGTCTATGTAGTTGTAAATAGGATTCAAATTTAATTCTTTGGCTTCCCATATTTGTTCTCTACTGAGATTGACCTCCATTCATTTGTATTTTCTTTGAGTTTGTATAACCAACAAGTCACGTAACCATGCATTCTTTCTATTTTTATACTTTTATTTTCACTATTGTTCTTGTTTGGTTAATAATTAGTCGGATCAACATCGACATTTTTTGTGAATGATTGAACAAGATTATTTGTAAAGACTGATGAGTCTAATGTGGATGGAAAATTTAGCTTTCTAAAAGTTTTGTGAATGATACCGAAGTGTCAACTACTAGTATAAATGTCCATAGATTATTCAATATGTTAATGTTTTTGAGTTATATAAGAGGAGTAGATAACTCTTTGGATCATATAGCCTCAAATTATGATTGAGCAGGGTTACATAAAAGGGACAAGAGTAAAGGGGGTAAAATTGTTCTATTTACATGTTTCAGCAAGTGCTTACAGTGGTACTTACATGTAATTGACCTATGAAGGAGCATCAACATGAATCAAACTCACGACGATTTAGTAAAAATTATCAACAAGAGTTGTTATATTTTTTGAAAAGGAGTAATTATTCTACCTAATTGATAAAAACATATATGACGTAAGAAGATATCATAAGCATTTCTTCAAAATTATAAGGTTGTCTATTTATTTTTTTAGTCCTCTTTTTTAAATTTTAAAGGGAAAATATTTAGTTACAAAAAAAAAGGGAAAATATTTTTTATTTTAAAGGACATGATTTTATATTATTCTAAATAAAATTATATCGTTTTAATATATATTTAATGATTTTTAATATTTTCTTTCCTCTGTATAATTAGAAGCAGAGAGACCTAAAACAAAAGTCATCTAATTTAAAATGACAATTAATTGTTTACAAAAAAATGACAATTAATTTTTCCAATTTAAAATGTGTAAATTTTATAAAAGGGTATGAGACACCGTGTAGGTTTGCATTTAAAACTCAGCAATACTTGTATTTTAGGAAAAAAAGGAAAAGAAGAAAGTTCACTTCAATTATGCATGTGTACGAGGTTAGTTGTGTATACTATGTAGGCTATTTGACCATTTTTGGGCTTTATCATGTGTATTTTCAGAGATGATCTTCAAGGTAAAGTGGCTGAGGTTGAAAGTGTAAATTATCTCGAATCCAGTACTTGATTCTTGAAAGGTAAAAATGATTGAAATTATTAGGTGTGGTGGGACTTATGTTATCCGCTAGGGGTGATAATAAGGCCAAGGGCCTATCAGGGGCCTTAGGCCCGGCCCGTTTCGGCTCGGCTCGTCTTTTTTTATTATTAAGCCCAGACTTATACTCATGCAAAAGCTTTTTTATTTAAAAGGCCTCAGGCTTTCATAGCCAAGCCCGGCCTTGAAGCCTTGGAGGCTGGCCCGTATACATTAAATTTATTTATTTTTTATATTTTTATATTAATCATTTCAACATCCTTTTCTCAGTTTTCTGTCTCTGCTCTATCTCTTCTCCCCGATCTAAGTCATGTTCATCATCTATTTTTATAAGCCATGCGGATTCCACGGCTTATAATGATGCTTATGGCGGCGACCGTGGAAGAAAAATTAATGTAAAATGTGGAAGAAAATTTATTGGTGGGGTTCAAATCTAGTGTAAAAAATCTAGAATATTAAGAAATGTGGAAGAAAATTTAATGTAAAAAATCTAGAATGTGGAAGAAAATTAAGGAAAAGCAACGTAAAATAAAGTAAAGGTGATGTTGTTATTTTGATTTTTTAATATTAATGTTTTTTTATTATAAAAGAAACAACTATTATTTTCTTACAAAAAAATACATATCAGTGCATGATTAATGGGCTCAATACGGCTACAAATTGGAATGTAAGGTTTTTATTTTTAATAAATAAACAGGCCACAGGCTTGAGACAGGCTTTTATTTTTTGTAAACAAACCAGGCCACAGGCTAATATTATATTCGTAACAGGTAACAGGCTAAGGCCAGTCTGACACGTTTAAATACAGGCTTGGCCCGTTAAGATCAAAGCTCGGCTCGGCTCGGCCCGTTAACACCCCTACTATCTGCCACATGATCTTTCTCATTTTTGGTGTTTATTTTTCAAACGTCCTTTTATTTTTCCATTTGGATGGTTTATATTTCTATCTAAGTTTTGAATTTCGATGATGCAGATTCTGCAAAGGACAGAGATATTTTCTGAATTCACTGTCCCTATCCTTTACTTTCACCTCAACTTCATCAAGCACTTTCATAACTCATAGCTATATGTTGAATTGCGAATTGGGTCAACCACATTCCGCTATGGTGGGATGATAGAAAATAATGACAAAGGAAAGAAGCTAGACGAAAATTGCTAATGAAATCAACAGCTAAATAAAATAAAGGCAATAATGGTGAATCTCATACCATTGAAAAGAAGCCTAAAGCTATTTTGTTGGTTATTACTCTAAAGTAGCAAATGCATAATTAATGTAACGAATTTATGTTAAAGTGAGGAATAACAAAGTGGCAATAGTTTTCCTAGTTTCTCATGTTGCAGAAGAAATTATTCCTCTTCTGCATACCCATTAAATATACGGGACTCATTATATTAAAGAAAAAAGATGGATGAGACATTTTTATGAGTCTGTAATAGGAGAATAGTTTCTCCGGAGAAATCAATTTCCATTCAATTATATGACAACATGGTTTATTTTATCTCATTGATTGCTTGTCTTGGAGGATTACGTAAAGATTTTTTGTTCTTTCCATTATAGTTGATTATATAGTGTAGAAGTTGGGAGCGGTAGATGGATCAGGGATGGAAATTTCAGATAAGGTTTTGGTGATGCCTATTTGCTACTGTCACAATTTTAATTAATGACAAATGATTGACTTATATGAAATTTTAGCTCGTGGACAGGCCCTATCTCGTGGGATTATATAAGTTTTTGGCTCATGCAAGCTTTTTTATTTGTAGGATTTTTTGCCATAACTCGTGCGAGATAGGGCCTAACAGGAAGAGATAGCCTGTTTTGATGACTCTACTTTATATGTAAATTTAGGGGTGACAATATGGGTTGAGCACGACGGCAGTGGCGGAGCCTGCATGACATGTTAGTAAGTGCCAAAAAATTCAGCTAGTGCCCAAATAGCTACGATTCTTTGGCTACGACCAAAACGTGGCTAATTTTCAAAAAATTTGAACAGAATTTGCTACTTTTCAAATGTAGCTAAATGAACGTGGCTAAATAAGCCAGTGCCAAGGCAACTGTAGGCCACAACGTGGCTCCGCCACTGCCCGGCGGGTCAACCCGCCAAAACGGGACGAGTTGGGTTGAGATTTTCAACCCACCAACCCACTTCAACCCGCCCCGCCTAGAAGTGGGTCAAAACGGGTTGACCCGTCGGGTTATATATATATATATTTTACAATTAAGTAGTATTTCATTTGTCATTAAATTTTTGTGATATCCAATTTTTTTTTTACATTAGTACTTCTTAGAAAAAATAAAGAATAACAATTTTATTTATGACAAATGTTATCTTTATATGGAGACGAATGAGTTTCTAAAGAATGTTTTGACAAATATTAGTATACATTTAAGATTGAGATTGAGAAAAATTAAAAGAAGTGTGAAATAAAATAAAATAATATTAGAAAAATTAATAAAATATAATTTATTTTTGAATTTTAATTATTTATTTTTTTAATTGACGGGTTGGTCGGTTGACCCGCCAACCCACCATAAAACGGGGTGAGTTCATTTTTCCCACCCATATTTAATGGCGGGTTAACCCGCCCTGTCCCGTTTTTGGCGGGTTGGTGGCGGGGCGGGGCAGGCCAACCAACGTTAAAAGCATGTTTATAGTACTCACATTTAATCAACAACGAAAAACCATTGTTAAAAGTAGGGGGGTGTAAATAGGCTGGATAGAGATAGGCTTTAGCTTAAATAGGTCAGACACATGTAAAATACTTTAGGCATGGCCAGATTCGTTAGCTTGTGCACGCCCAAATTATAAATTTAGCATGACGTATATTTAAAAAACAAAAGTCCTGACATAGACTTGTTAGCCTGTTTAAGCCTACAAGACGTTCAATAATTAAAGAAAATAATTAAAATAATATAATTTTATTATTCAAAACCATTAAAATAATAATTTATTTATTTAATTTAAAATAAATAATATAAAATAGGTCGGCCTATAAGTTTATAGGCCCTCTATGTAAAAGAAAGTCTATGAGATACTTTCTAAATAATTTTTTTAAGATCCGAAACTGTTCTATAATTTAATTCTTTCATTGAGTAGTTAATAATAATAATTTATTCCCCCCTCCTCTCCTTCTACGGTAGTATAGTATAGGATATAGAATCAGATATATTAATTAGCATTTTAATTAACATTTATTTATTTAGAATTAAGAAATCCCTCCCTCCTCGATGTATGTAAGTGACAAAACAAAGATGGATTGGATATTTGGATTGGATTGGGCCAAAAACAAAACAAAACAAAGATGATGCTGCTGAAAATAACACCCGACCCAAGTCCATTCATTGCATTGCTTTTACTCAGTGTAGTGTAGTGTCTGATTGTCAAGTCAAGTGTGGCCCTCTCCAATGCAAATCAATGTAATGTGCTTTGGACACTTGACCACGCGCGCGCTTTTTAGCAGGTAATCTATAATAATTTGATTTCAGCGCAAATATTATAATTTAAAGTTTTATTATAATTAATTAAAGATGGATTGGATTGGGCCAAAACAAAACTGATCAAAATAACCAACCATTGCTCTTAGTCTCTCTCACCTCTCAACGCATAATCCGAAACATGCAGATGCAGTCTCATCTCAGATCACAAATTTACAATTTACAATTTTCAAAGATTTTTCATCTAAAATTGGGCGGGATTTAATTTAATAACACTCACTCATTCTTCTCTTTCTTCTCTCTCTCTCTCTCTCTCTCTCTCTTTCTCTCTCTCTCTCTCTCTCTTTCTCTCTCTCTCTTCTCCACCAAAGAAAAACCCTAAGCCTAGCCCCCTTCTCTTCTCTTCTCTTCTCTTCAATCAAGCTCAGCTCAACTCACAATAACAATACTGTTGAAGATCTTGTTCAACAAGATAAGCTACCAACTACAAGCAGCTCCTCAACTCACAGGAAAGGAACTTTCTTTCGCCTCTGCTTTTATTTCACTTCATTTCATTTCGTTGGTTCTACCATTTATTTTAAGTGTGTTATTGCGTTTTTTTCTTTTTTCTTTTTGTTTCAGCGACCATAAAACATGTATTTTTATTTGTATTTGTAGCTCAGCTTAAAAAAGACACTGAACAGAGGCATTTCTCCTCTTGATGGCACCCGACTCTGAGCCTCTTGAGTTGAGATTCTTCTCAAAAATCTTCCTTTACTTTCTGCTGAGGATAAGGTAACTTCCGATACCATACCATACCATACCTTTATTTTTTCTTAAATCCTCATTATTAATACTGTACGTCATGTATTTGTTTGTGCTCTATAGTCTATGGTTTATTCATTGTATCTGTATTGTTACTTTTGTTTGTAGTGATAAGTTTTTTATAACTGAATGAATCTTAGAAGCTCAGTTTCAGTTCACTCAATATTATTACTTTGCCTCTGCTTTTAAAAAGTATATAAGAGGAGCTTAATAGTTGTTTAAGTTTAGTGTGTGATTAATTTAAAGAGAAGAAAATAAATAAATAAAATAGATTTGAAAAATTTCTTAATAAGATTGAAGTTTAATTGCGCTGTTTGTGTTACTTTATTTAGGGAATAGGAGAGATGCTAGACTACTGTTCTGTTGATCGAAGATCAGAGTCAGATCCTCAGAGCACCTAATGTTGTGATTTGACAAGAGAGCTTTATTGGTTATTAATTGCGCACTTATTCTTTTTTTTGCTTCCTTGCTTCTCTCCTGAGCTCCTACCTTTCTCTCTCTCTCTCTTTACGTGTCTCTCTCTTTCACTTTCTCAAAATCTTGGCTTCTTAGGGAATTTTGAAGCTTTTTTTGTTTCCAAAAAATGATAGTGTTATTATATTAAAACAATCTAGCTGTGCTGTGTAGCACTGTATCATTCATTCACCTATTCTGTAGTCTATAATCCTTGTATCTTTTCCCCCAAAGAGAGTCCTCGCTACTGATATCGATGTATTCTCTTGTTTACTCGTACATATATGTTTTCATTGTTTAATTTTAATTTCCACTGGCATCTAGCTTAAACATAAAAAATGTAATTTAATTGGGCGGGATTTAATTTAATTACACTCACTCATTCCTTTCTTTCTTCTCCCTCTCTCTCTTCTCCGCCAAAGAAAAACCCTAAGCCCCCTCTTCTCCTCTCTTCTCTTCTCACCCTTCAATCAAATCACAAAAATGGTTGGTTACCTTTTCTTTTCGTTATCTTCTCTTCCTTCTAAACAAACGATTCATTGAATCTGACTTGAATGAGTGTTCTTCTTCAAGTTTTCTTTCTTTCTTTCAATCAAATCACAAAAATGGTGGTTACCTTTGGCCGATGCTCAGCTCAACTCACAATAACAATACTGTTGAAGATCTTGTTCAACAAGATAAGCTACCAACTACAAGCAGCAGCTCAACTCACAGGAAAGGAACTTTTTTTCGCCTCTGCTTTCATTTCATTTCATTGGTTCTTCCATTTATTTTAAGTGTGTTATTGCATTTTTTTTCTTTCTTTTTTTTTGTTTCAGCGACCATAAAACATGTATTTCTTTTTGTATTTGTAGCTCAGCTCAAAAAAGACACTGAACAGAGGCATTTCTGAGCTAGTCCTCTTGATGGCCCCCGACACTGAGCCTCTTGAGTTGAGATTCTTCTCAATAATCTTCCTTTACTTGCTGCTGAATGCTGAGGATAAGGTAACTTCCCCTCCATACCATGTCATACCTTTATTTTTTCTTAAATCCTCATTATTAATACTGTACGTGTCATGTATGTATATTTGTTTGTGCTCTATGATGTTCATTCATTGCATTGCTTTTGTTTGTAGTGTTAAGTTTCTTATATATAACTGAATGAATCTTAGAAGCTCTGTTTCGGTTCACTCAGTATTATTACTTTTTGCCTGTGCTTTTAAAAACATTATTACTTTTGTCGATGTATTCTCTTGTTTATAAGGATGTGAGATTAAAGTGTTAAGTTTCTTATTTTTTTAACTTGAACTTTTGAATCTCTGTCCATTCTCTCTCACTTTACATTATCTTTTTCCATTGTCTCAGTTCACCGAAACCGCCACCACCTACCCCATTATATTACAGATCAGAACCACTCTCTTCTTTGCATGTGCACCCAACAAACAACTAGTGTTTTTTTACATGATAATGATGAGGCGTTTCAAAATAGTGTTTATGTTATTGTTTTCTGAAAACATTTCCAGAGAAAATGTAAACACTATTTTCTCTGGAAATGTTTTAGGATAATGGAGCGGAGCAGAACCAAATATACCAAGGTCCTGCCAGTGTTCTGTGGTGTAGATCCCTCAGAAGTATTTCATCAAACAACTGAAGTAGTCACCTCTCTGGTAAGTAAGTACCTCTTCTTCATTCTGTATTATGTTGTGATTGTGGGGACACAACCAATAGAACTCTAAGATTGTCTTCTCTCAATCTTCTTTGCATTTCTGTTTTTTTTTTTTGGGGGGGGGGGGGGGGGCGGTAAATAATGTTCATTGCATTTTAATCCTCGTTTAAGCGTCTGTTGAATTTTTTCTAAATGGTGGTATCAATAACCAAAGTTTCTTTAAAGTCATCTAGATTAAGGTCTTTGTAAATGCTTTAGTAAAGCCAATTTTTTAATAAATATTATTATGATTATATTTATTTTAGTGTGAATCGCGGGTTTTTTTTATTAAATTAATCAAAGTAATTAGTCAAACTATAATGAATTATATACATATATATATATATATATTGTGATGAATTTTTTCTCAACCCAATCATGTCTCATATTTTTAATAATTAAAATGAATTTTATTTCCTTAAAATTAGAATATATATTTCTCAGCTGTCCATCCACACATATATTTTTTAATATGTATATACATTAGCTAATATAAATTAGTAAATATAATAAATTTTAACAGTAGCTAAATTAGAACTTCAGAGGGACGGAAATAACTTACGAGTTAAAAGTTAAGAGAATACAACGGTCATCATAGTTTTGCCGCCAAAAAATATAAATTAAAAATTTTCTTTCTCTCTTTTCACTCTTCTTAAGGTTTTCTTAGGGTTTCTTTCTCTGTTTTCTTAAGGTTTTCTTAGGGTTTCTTTCTCTGTTTTCACTCCTTCTTAAAGTTTTCTTGGTTTCTTTGGGTTTCCTAGTTTCTTTCTCTTGTTCTTGCTTGTTTCTTTCTCTTGTTATTGGATTGTTTTATCAAGACAATGGAATTGGTGAATATGGGAGATGGGATGCAAGTAGATGATGACCCAACCAGCCTGTATTGTTTGGCAACACTCCTACAAAGGTGTCAATACCTAGGTATGTTACTTCTGCCCTTTCTTTTCTTCTATTTTCTTTTCTTTTTTTCTTGAAAATGTTTGATTATGTGCTGATATTTCTTGCTTGAAAAGATTGAGTATGTGGGTTTCTTGCTGATATTTCTTGCTGATATTCGACTGTGTTCTTTTTTCTTTTCTTGAAAATACAGTATGTTTCTTTTTTTTTCTTGAAAATAGAAGATTGAGGGTGTGGCTTGTCAACAGTTGCTTGTCAATACCATATGAAATATATATGTTTCTTTATTTCTTTTTCTTTATTATTCTGGCAATATTGAGGGTGTGGCTTTTCCATTATGTTCTTGCTTTTCTTTTCTTTTGATTTCGTTTCTTCTTTTTTCTTGATAACTGTGGATGTTCGATTGTATGCTTTTGTTTCTGTCTGCCCAGACATCATATTTTTGCTGATATTTCTTGCTGATATTCGACTGTGTTCTTTTTTCTTTTCTTGAAAATACAGTATGTTTCTTTTTTTTTCTTGAAAATAGAAGATTGAAGGTGTGGCTTGTCAACAGTTGCTTGTCAATACCATACGAAATATATATGTTTCTTTCTTTCTTTTTCTTTATTATTCTGGCAATATTGAGGGTGTGGCTTTTCCATTATGTTCTTGCTTTTCTTTTCTTTTAATTTCGTTTTTCTTTTCTTTTTTCTTTTCTTGAAAATACAGTATGTTTCTTTTTTTTTCTTGAAAATAGAAGATTGAGGGTGTGGCTTGTCAACAGTTGCTTGTCAATACCATATGAAATATATGTTTCTTTCTTTCTTTTTCTTTATTATTCTGGCAATATTGAAGGTGTGGCTTTTCCATTATGTTCTTGCTTTTCTTTTCTTTTGATTTCGTTTCTTTTTTTTCTTGATAACTGTGGATGTTCGATTGTATGCTTTTGTTTCTGTCTGCCCAGACATCATATTCTTGCTGATAGTTCTTGCTGATATTCGACTGTGTTCTTTTTTCTTTTCTTTTTTCTTTTCTTGAAAATACAGTATGTTTCTTTTTTCTTTTCTTGAAAATAGAAGATTGAGGGTGTGGCTTGTCAACAATTGCTTTTCAATACCATACGAAATATATATGTTTCTTTCTTTCTTTTTCTTTATTATTCTGGCAATATTGAGGGTGTGGCTTTTCCATTATGTTCTTGCTTTTCTTTTCTTTTGATTTCATTAATTCCCGCTTCGTTTCTCAGTCAAATTAAGCGTATGATATGTCAAAATGAAGTTTGAGATGTCTAGTTTGTAGGATAAAAATTTGAGAGCAAATGGTTGAATGGATTGAGTGCAGTAATTCGAGTAAGGTGAGTGGTTTGGAGCTGTTTTTGGGGTTGTTTGGCTATTCGCTGATCCAACTTCAAACGGCGATAACCGGAGCAAATGAGCTCCGAATTGAGCATATGATAGCTTGTTAAAAAGGGATTTAAGTAAGACAAAGATCTAATCTGAGAAGAAAGTTTGATTGCGAACGGTGTGGTCGCAGAAAAATTAAGAGTGAAACATGTCCGAATAGGTAAAAACGTAAAGTTTGGAAATTGGCTGAGTGAGTTTATGGGAACTCCTTAGTATCTTATAATAAGTAATGTGAGTTATAAAAATAGTTTAAATAAGTCTTCCGCAAGAGTTTACAGTTACAGTCACAGCTTTTAATTATTACGCTTTTTATGTTTTAAATGCTCGCGTAATAATCGGAAAAAGTTTATTCGCATTTTTATAAATGAACTGCTGTGATTGTAACTGCGCTTAATATCATAATTAATGTTAACAATACCGGTGTACAACGGGCTGTTACATTTTATGGTATCAGAGCAGTTTTGTTAGGGAACTCTGATAATGTATATATAGTTGTGTTGTGTGTTGCATAGTTGTATGTAGATTCTTATCGATTACTGCATATGTGATTCCTTAGTGTGGGTCTGATCAACCCATTCCTTTGTGTTACATGCGTAGTCATCGTAAGAAGCCTGCGTGGCAACCTTGGAGCACCGAATGTAAGTCCTTAGCCTGATGTTGTGGCTGCAGTATTGACTGCTCCATGGACAAGAGATGGCAGTAAGTAAAACATGAATATTATAGGACTTAAGGGAAACAGACTTAAATGTTTTGTCTGACCTTGTAGATGAAATTATAAAGCTGGATTATAAGTGAAAGTTGTAAACAAACCTATGATATGTACGGTATTGCATGGGTGAACCTTGTAATACTAGGAATAATAAATATATATAATTAAGATGAGTCTATAGTATGAAGATGGCATTGGTGAAACTTCCAAATAAATGTGTAGTATAGTATGTACAAGTGGACTTGGTGAATAGACTTCATCAAGGTGAGAGGTTTAGAACCTGTTGGATTGTTGAAAATGGTGAACAGGTATGCTCAGGTATGAGTGTGAATATTCTATGTCTGATTAGAAGTTATAAGTCCCTGATTGAGGATGTACACTTAAACAAATTGAGATGGTTCATGTGGAAAAATAAATAGAATAATTGATGATTAATCCTATGGGATTTGACCACTTGAAATTATAATGCTGGTCAATTGGTAATGTGAGAGATATTGAAACATGGCATTTAAATCCATAAGGAGTTAGTGTTGAGTAAGCATTGGTGAGACGAAATAATTATGTATTATGAGTAGAAGGAAGAAATTGAGAGAATCGCCATGGATGGCATTGAACAAGGTTCATTGAGAGTATGATTGTCCGTAATGGAATAATGGTCTAGCTTGACCGATATGCCATGAAGGAAACAAATATGATTATAGGTGTGCGTTAATGTGTGAAATTCTCCTTGGAAATGGCTACTATGTAGAGATTCAGGTGTTATGAAGCATAAGAGGATTGATCCATGATGTAGGTCTCTTGGAAATCTCAAAGAATGAATATCGTAATTTAGATGGACTAATTACTAGTGGATATTGTAATGCATTGTGAATAATACCTAATGGCCTGATGGTCAGTATACCTATTCTGATGAATAAACGGATGATAATCCAGTGATGGTCTAAGTGCCAGTATACATATATAGGTATGTACACCTTGTGATGGCCTGAGCGCCTAATTATCCGTGCTGAGGTAAATTATTCAATTTTTGTAAAAGGACAATGAGGCCGAATGAAATCCCCGATGATGGGAAGTATCTGAAGAGATTGTATGATTAGAGAATGAGCTAATGTACAACCTGATGGGAAATCATGTGAGTAGTGTATGAACTAAGTTACAATAAAGTGTGGAATTAGGTGTTTAGCAAAAGAGCTAATGTGTAATGTCAAAACAAAAATGATAAGATTAGTTAATGAATTGAGGTATAAGTGTTAGTGCAAGGATTGATATAATTTTCCAGTGCACGGATTGAGGTGAAATTAGTCCTCTATGATAGGACGAATATGTTTAGAAGATCCCTGTGTGATGGGAAGTATATGTGAGATGTGTACAGAATTTTGAGAAAATTCTGGATTCACGGAATAATAATGGACTATGGATTTGAACAGTAACTTATATATATATGACAGAAGGAACTATGAGAGTTAAGAAATGTGTACGAAATTACGAAGAGAATGTGTATACAATTATAAATATAACTCCTCTGTGCACTGGGTGCACGTTATGAGATGATATTACCATCTCTGTGCGGCCTATATGCCCGGAGTGTGTAGCCATCTCCGTGCGGATTATGTTCCCGGAGACTATTATTATGTTATATGAGTGATATGAGATGAGGAAGTATCCCGCAGTGATGAGACTGCTATTATAGTTGAATTGGTCTACATAAGTGCACAAATAAGAAACGTTGGGAATACTAATAGAACACAGTCAGCAGGTGGTAGAGAGTTCTTCCATGTGATTAACGCAAAATATGAATGGTCAGATATTTGTAAATGAACAAAAATATGTCAGATTTGGGTATAAGAGGTGAGGCATAATGTGTAAAAACTTTGAAGGGTGATAGTGAAGCACTATGGTGGGTGTAAAGTAAGTTCGATGAAATAATATCGGCTCCAATTGAGGTAGTAAGTTTGTTGGAATCCTCGCCTTATGATAAAAGAGATAATAGTGTGATTTAATGTTGACAGATGGAGTAAGTGTCCTTCTAAGAAGGCTGGTGATGATCAAGAGTTCAGGTTAAAACGGTGAATTACTAGCCTTATAAAAGGTAAACTGTGATGGAATCAAGCACAAATGTGTAATAATAGTTGGAAACTGGAATTGCGATCGGTTGCCTAAAAGTTGATGGCTTGGTTGTACTGATAGAGGGGAGTGAGGAGTGTTATATATAAACGCATATGCCACTTATGGTGGAAAGTGTGTGGAAAATGCACAATGTTGACGTTGTTTTGGTTAGGTACTAATGATATATGGTCGAGCGCTTGTGGTAACTTCGAATATTTCGAGAGACTGATATGCCAACCAATGGTGAATTGTATAAGTAGTGGCAATGATGGATTTAGTTTTATGTGACTTGATAATCAAGTTTCAAAGATTCCTATAGGATGAGACTTGCATGCGAGAGACATGACATTTTTAGTGGTCCATCAGTTAATAGTGAAATGGGTGTGGAAAAATGATTCGTCCCAAGGTATTTGGTGAAAGATGGTAAAACTGTGAGGTGATATTATATTGAGTTTGACATCCAGGATTAAATGACGATGATTACGAAGAAGTGGTATAAATAAGTGGAACACGTGGTTAAGTTGCAACGTCGGAGTGGAATAAAAGTTGAAAATAGTTAGTGGGAGAAAATATTAAGCATGAGGCCTTCATGTGGAGATCATTAATGAGTGTTGTGTTTAGACTGTGAAAGGTCTAAGTATGGAGTTGAGCTGGTTGAGTTGGTAAAGTTGAGATGGTTAAGCTAATAAAGAGTTTAACAATGAGTGTAAATTATGAATATGAGTTTGTAGATGGAAAAAATTTCGTGAGTATTTGTGGTCGAAAGACCTTATAGGGCTAATCGAAAATATAAACTATTATGAGTATTGTTAGTTTCATATCACAAAGAGAAAGATATAGTTGTGAGTACCTAAAAAGAGGTGAAGACACGTGACAAGGAAAAATAAAGTATATGAGTATAGAATTTAATGTGAGTCGTAATTGTAGGACACGACAAAGTGCCTTTGAAACTAGAAAGCATGTGCTTGGATGAAAGCCAAGACAACGAAATGATAAGAGTAGTAACGGTAATGGAAAGAAATGGTTGTTGGGGTATTGTCAAAACAGTGAGGACAGCGAAAAAAGTTAAGTACTAAAGAACGTGTGAGTTGGAAATACTCCAGGAATAACTAGTGAATGTGCATGAGAACGGTTATAGCCTAGTATGAAAGTGATTAGGTGCTTTTGAGAACGACCATGGGTCAGAAGGATGGATAGAGATGAGAATGAGGTAAATTGATACTGACAAATCCGTAATATTGTTATATTATTACCTACAAATCAGCGAAAGGGAAACGATAAACCAGAGAAAGTTTAAAGTATTGTGAATTAAAATGTCACAGAACCATGAGAGACGAGTAATTATGAAGGATCAAAGGATAATGAGTATGATAAAAAGGAGATCATGCTTGTGGTGAAAGTAATATGGTAAAGATACACACTTGAGGATGCTAGTTGGGAGCGGGAGGATGAGATTCTCCGGCTGTGTCCTGAGTTAGCGGATGAGTATGATTTAATTTTGCGGACAAAATTCTAAAAAGTTGGGGTGAATATAACACCTCACAATTTTAAATCAAGTAATTAAAATATTAACTGAGCAATCAAGTGATGGATTAGTGAAAATCCTAAAGATTATGCCAAAATACAAAGAAAGGGCAAAACGGTAATTAGCCAACACGCAACCCTAGGAAGATAAAAATTGAGTAGAAGGTCTCAGATGGTAAAAATAACCCTGGAAATGGGTTCAGAACGAAAAATTGAGTGGATAGGCAAGTTTCAGAAAAATCAGTGAATAGTGTTTTTCGCGGGTAAAAATACCGCGTTACGATTGCACCGTAAAACGTGCCAGTTGAATTTTGAGCTCTAGGTTTCAAATATGAGTTATAAATGGTTTGTTGAGTTAGGAAATATGATTTTGATGAAATTTGATGGAATTGAGTCATTTTGGGAAAAATTGATGAATAGTGATTTTCCGTAGTAAAAATACTGCGGTATAATTATACTGATAAGCGTGAAAATTTTATCAGTATTTTTAGGAAACAAAAATATGTCATGAACCAGAAAAATGCGTAGATTATGGATTTGTAGTTGAAATTGATGATTGGATTAAAGTTAAATCGCGTGTGGGACCCATCCCA
Source organism: Gastrolobium bilobum (assembly GCF_033153095.1). Taxonomy (NCBI): domain Eukaryota; kingdom Viridiplantae; phylum Streptophyta; class Magnoliopsida; order Fabales; family Fabaceae; genus Gastrolobium; species Gastrolobium bilobum. The sequence continues at coordinate 34,459 of NW_026898471.1, forward strand.
CTCAAATCCACTTAAATCACCTCACTTTTCCTCACAACTCACGATCTTCTCTCTCTCCTTCCCTTCTTCTTCACGCATGACAGCCCCTCCACCACCATCTTTGTGAAAAATTTTCAATTCACCATAACTTGGTCGTTTCTCCACCGAATCCATCGATTCTTGTCTTGAAATTCGATGGAAATCATCATCCGAACCCGTTCCACCGATTAGTTTCCCTTGAAACCCTCTCTTTGGTGAGTTATTGCCCATTTACAGCTGCGAATTTTTGGAGAAATTTGAGGTTCATGGAGTCATTTGAGCTTCCATTGTTTGGAGGAGTCTTGGGGTAGCATCAAGCCTTGGTTGTGAGTATATTTCCATCTCATTTACATGGTTTGATTGTAGTTTATTTTCATGAACCCTACACCTTGATTTCGTGATTGGTGATGTTAGAGAGCTCAATTGAAAAATGTGTATTAGATGATAATGTCTTAGAATGATGTGTTAGAGCTAGAAATGCCATGAAAATTATTAGTGAAAAATATGGATTTTTAACTTAGAAAAATTGATGATCATGACTTTGGACTTTTGAATTTTGGTGTTGAGACTTTGTATGATGAATTGTGGCATGATGGTATGATGATATAATAGGTTGTGTGAAGGTTGGAGTGATTAAAATTGAATGGAAATTCCTTGGAATGTCATAGGGTAAAATTCGAACCTTTGAGGAAAAATTGAGAAATTGATGTTGAAAAATGAATTGGATGATGATTTGTGTAGTTATATAGTGCTTAGATGGGTTGTGTTGTGGTTGGAAAGTGTTTGAATCAATGGGAAAAAATGAATTGTGTTTAGAGACCTAAATGAGCCTAAAGTGAAATATTTCGCAAAACGATGCGTAAATGTCATAAAACGGAAAAACGACGATTGAACTAGCCTCTAAGCAACCTAAGGAAGTGTTATAAAATTAGAAAGAAAATTTAGAAAAATAAATCCCCAAATAACACCTATATGGCCGAACCTCCAAGGAGAAAAGGGGGGATTTTGCGGTTTTCGCGTTCTGATGTAATCCGACGCGAAAATGACGAACCGGCACTTGAATTGGCCTATTGACAACCTAATGAGGCGTAACAAAATGAGAAAGAAAATTTAGAAAAATAAATCTCAAATTTACACTTGAATGGCCGAACCATCAAGGGAGGATGGGGAGGATTTTTGTGATTTTGCGTTTCGATAATATTTGACGCGTACTGATGGATGTACGTAATTGTATAGGTTGCCGTACGTTGACTTGAACCCCGAAACTTGAATCTGGGAGTTACCCTTGGTCTTGGACCAAGTGGATTGAGGTATGTATTTAGTTCAAGGCATGTATAATTGTAAATTAGCATGCATTGTTTGAATTATAAGAGATTGGGAATGTCCTCTGTGTAGGCATTCCGCTGTATACCAAGTTGTGGGATAAGCTGCTGCGGAGCTAGTGAGGAAATTACTTAAGGTATCCTCTTGGTACTGGGGCTTGTTCCCCTTTTCTGTTCCACCTTGCCAGTTGATGGCAACGGTATGAAGTGTGTATGAATAGTATAGAACACATGAGCATGCATGCATTATTGCTATGGGTACTGCGGTACCGAGTCTCTGGCCAGTAGACAGTTTTATTAGCCTTCGGGCATTTTCGGACTTCCGCTGGATAGGTCTCCAGGAGGGAGTTCCAGTTGACTGCGTGTCATAGTGTGTGATCCGGGTAGGAGCACACTAGGAATGTCTTTGGCATTTTGGTTGGTTTGGGCATCATGGTTGTGGTTTCTGTGAACACACCTTGGATGATACCCATAGGCTTATATATGTCTAAATTTGTAATTGGTGTTGTAATATTGTAAAAGGCAATTTGAAGTTAAAGTCGTAAGTTGTAATATTTAAGTGTATGTTGTAAATGTAAGAGAGGCATGATGTACCAAGATGGAAGGATTTTAGGCCTATGTTAGAGTTATAATTACATGATTATATTGTGAAACTACATGTGAATGGGACCTATGTGATTGAAACAAGTAAGAAATATAATGTGAGCTCTATTGTATAAACTGTGTAATAACTATAAACTGGATTGGGTTGTAAGTGCCCCAAGGCGTTGTTGGTCCTTGTGTGTGCCACCCATTGGATTATTACTGTATTATCATGTGTTTATTAGGTACATTTGAGGTTTAAATGATCGTTTACAATTTTGTGATTATTGGAAAAACAAAGGAATCTCTGGCGAAATTTCTGTAGAATTGGCAGATTTTAGGCGGACTTCGGGAGAGCATATCTCCCTCCATAGAGGTCCAATAGGGACGTTCCATACGCCATTTTGAAGGTTGAGATGTCCTCTACCTTGTGTCAAAATGTGAGGAAATTCTGGGTTGATCTTCGGCCTGAAAAAAATAGACAAACACGGACTGCTCATGTGCCCCTGCACCTGAGGCAGATTCTGGACCGGATTTGAGAAATTAATTCCCGCTTCGTTTCTCAGTCAAATTAAGCGTGTGATATGTCAAAATGAATTTTGAGATGTCTAGTTTGTAGGATAAAATTTTGAGAGCAAATGGTAGAATGGATTGAGTGCAGTAATTCGAGTAAGTTGAGTGGTTTGGAGCTGTTTTTGGGGTTGTTTGGCTATTCGCTGATCCAACTTCAAACGACGATAACCGGAGCAAATGAGCTCCGAATTGAGCATATGATAGCTTGTTAAAAAGGGAATTAAGTAAGACAAAGATCTAATCTGAGAAGAAAGTTTGATTGCGAACGGTGTGGTCGCAGAAAAATTAAGAGTGAGACATGTCCGAATAGGTAAAAACGTAAAGTTTGGAAATTGGCTGAGTGAGTTTATGGGAACTCCTTAGTATCTTATAATAAGTAATGTGAGTTATAAAAATAGTTTAAATAAGTCTTCTGCAAGAGTTTACAGTTACGGTCACAGCTTTTAATTATTACGCTTTTTATGTTTTAAATGCTCGCGTAATAATCGGAAAAAGTTTATTCGCATTTTTATAAATGAACTGCTGTGATTGTAACTGCGCTTAATATCATAATTAATGTTAACAATATCGGTGTACAACGGGCTGTTACAGAAGAAGACGAAGATGAGGATGAAGCTGAGAAGATGGAAGAAGATGAGGATAAAGATAATGAAAAAGCTGAGAAGATGGAAGAAGATGAGGATGAAGTTCATGTAGAACTTGAGAAAGGTCTTAACCAAGAGGACCGATCAACCCAAAAGCAGTCTCGGGTTGTTTGGACCGAAGAGCTACATCGGTCAGTGTTTTGTGGCCGCTGTTAATGACTTGGGTGTTGACAGTAAGTTATTCACTCTTTCTCTACAATGCAAAGTAGTTGTTATCTTAATTGTTATTAATTGCTACAATTGGTCAATCAATTGATGTTTCTGCTTTATTTTAGCAATACTTTTATTATATTTTTGTGTAGAAATAGCAATCAAATCCTAATAATATTACAATGTGAAAACTAGTTCCATCACCTCTCTTTGCAAACTTTATTTCCACAAGTGTCTTCACATCCACTGCCCAGAATCCAACCATAATTCTTCGAACATCTGTCTCAGCCCCACTTGGATATATAATTTCTGTCATAATATTGGAATCTGCACCAAAATAAAAAATGGCTTCTCCGTTGTTAATACCAGTGTGTATTTCCAAATAACAAACAAATCCACTGCCCATGTATTCCTCTATTTCAGTAATCCTTTCCTTGGAGTAAGCTAATATACTTATTTGGCATCTCTCGAAAACTGAACAAATCAAAATTCAAATTTTCCTTAATTCGATCATGATTAATTTGGTCTCATGAGAGCTGGAAGCTGCCCAATTGGTCCCAACTGTGTCTTCCATTCGCTGCCAAAAATGGAACAATGATGCCTTTTTCCATTCCTGTGAAAACTCTGGGTTTTTTTTTTGTATTGCAAAAGTATATGTTTGCTGTATTTTTCCAATTGCTGTATTTTTTTGTTCAACATTATTATGTTAAAGTGAGGAATAACAAAGTGGCAATAGTTTTCCTAGTTTCTCATGTTGCAGAAGAAATTATTCCTCTTCTGCATACCCATTAAATATACGGGACTCATTATATTAAAGAAAAAAGATGGATGAGACATTTTTATGAGTCTGTAATAGGGGAATAGTTTCTCCGGAGAAATCAATTTCCATTCAATTATATGACAACATTGTTTATTTTATCTCATTGATTGCTTGTCTTGGAGGATTACATAAAGATTTTTTGTTCTTTCCATTATAGTTGATTATATAGTGTAGAAGTTGGGAGCGGTAGATGGATCAGGGATGGAAATTTCAGATAAGGTTTTGGTGATGCCTGTTTGCTACTGTCACAATTTTAATTAATGACAAATGATTGACTTATATGAAATTTTGGCTCGTGGACAGGCCCTATCTCGTGGGATTATATAAGTTTTTGGCTCATGCAGGCTTTTTTATTTGTAGGATTTTTTGCCTTAACTCGTGCGAGCTAGGGCTTAACAGGAAGAGATAGCCTGTTTTGATGACTCTACTTTATATGTAAATTTAGGGGTGACAATATGGGTTGAGCATGACGGCAGTGGCGGAGCCAGCATGACATGTTAGCAAGTGCCAAAAAATTCAGCTAGTGCCCAAATAGCTACGGTTCTTTGGCTACGACCAAAACGTGGCTAATTTTCAAAAAATTTGAACAGAATTTGCTACTTTTCAAATGTAGCTAAATGAACGTGGCTAAATAAGCCAGTGCCAAGGCAACTGTAGGCCACAACGTGGCTCCGCCACTGCCCGGCGGGTCAACCCGCCAAAACGGGACGAGTTGGGTTGAGATTTTCAACCCACCAACCCACTTCAACCCGCCCCGCCTAGAAGTGGGTCAAAACGGGTTGACCCGTCGGGTTATATATATATATATATTTTACAATTAAGTAGTATTTCATTTGTCATTAAATTTTTGTGATATCCAATTTTTTTTTTTTACATTAGTACTTCTTAGAAAAAATAAAGAATAACAATTTTATTTATGACAAATGTTATCTTTATATGGAGACGAATGAGTTCCTAAAGAATGTTTTGACAAATATTAGTAAACATTTAAGATTGAGATTGAGAAAAATTAAAAGAAGTGTGAAATAAAATAAAATAATATTAGAAAAATTAATAAAATATAATTTATTTTTAAATTTTAATTATTTATTTTTTTAATTGACGGGTTGGTGGGTTGACCCGCCAACCCACCATAAAACGGGGTGAGTTCATTTTTTCCACCCATATTTAATGGCGGGTTAACCCGCCCTGTCCCGTTTTTGGCGGGTTGGTGGCGAGGCGGGGCGGGCCAACCAACGTTAAAAGCATGTTTATAGTACTCACATTTAATCAACAACGAAAAACCATTGTTAAAAGTAAGGGGGGTGTAAATAGGCTGGATAGAGATAGGCTTTAGCTTAAATAGGTCAGACACATGTAAAATACTTTAGGCATGGCCAGATTCGTTAGCTTGTGCACGCCCAAATTATAAATTTAGCATGACGTATATTTAAAAAACAAAAGTCTTGACATAGACTTGTTAGCCTGTTTAAGCCTACAAGACGTTCAATAATTAAAGAAAATAATTAAAATAATATAATTTTATTATTCAAAACCATTAAAATAATAATTTATTTATTTAATTTAAAATAAATAATATAAAATAGGTCGGCCTATAAGTTTATAGGCCCTCTATGTAAAAGAAAGTCTATGAGATACTTTCTAAATAATTTTTTTAAGATCCGAAACTGTTCTATAATTTAATTCTTTCATTGAGTAGTTAATAATAATAATTTATTCCCCCTCCTCTCCTTTTACGGTAGTATAGTATAGGATATAGAATCAGATATATTAATTAGCATTTTAATTAACATTTATTTATTTAGAATTAAGAAATCCCTCCCTCCTCGATGTATGTAAGTGACAAAACAAAGATGGATTGGATATTTGGATTGGATTGGGCCCAAAACAAAACAAAACAAAGATGATGCTGCTGAAAATAACACCCGACCCAAGTCCATTCATTGCATTGCTTTTACTCAGTGTAGTGTAGTGTCTGATTGTCAAGTCAAGTGTGGCCCTCTCCATTGCAAATCAATGTAATGTGCTTTGGACACTTGACCTCGCGCGCGCTTTTTAGCAGGTAATCTATAATAATTTGATTTCAGCGCAAATATTATAATTTAAAGTTTTATTATAATTAATTAAAGATGGATTGGATTGGGCCAAAACAAAACTGATCAAAATAACCAACCATTGCTCTTAGTCTCTCTCACCTCTCAATGCATAATCCGAAACATGCAGATGCAATCTCATCTCAGATCACAAATTTACAATTTACAATTTTCAAAGATTTTTCATCTAAAATTGGGCGGTATTTAATTTAATAACACTCACTCATTCCTCTCTTTCTTCTCTCTCTCTCTCTCTCTCTTCTCCACCAAAGAAAAACCCTAAGCCTAGCCCCCTTCTCTTCTCTTCTCTTCTCTTCAATCAAGCTCAGCTCAACTCACAATAACAATACTGTTGAAGATCTTGTTCAACAAGATAAGCTACCAACTACAAGCAGCTCCTCAACTCACAGGAAAGGAACTTTCTTTCGCCTCTGCTTTTATTTCATTTCATTTCATTTCGTTGGTTCTACCATTTATTTTAAGTGTGTTATTGCGTTTTTTCTTTTTTCTTTTTGTTACAGCGACCATAAAACATGTATTTTTATTTGTATTTGTAGCTCAGCTTAAAAAAGACACTGAACAGAGGCATTTCTCCTCTTGATGGCACCCGACTCTGAGCCTCTTGAGTTGAGATTCTTCTCAAAAATCTTCCTTTACTTGCTGCTGAGGATAAGGTAACTTCCGATACCATACCATACCATACCTTTATTTTTTCTTAAATCCTCATTATTAATACTGTACGTCATGTATTTGTTTGTGCTCTATAGTCTATGGTTTATTCATTGTATCTGTATTGTTACTTTTGTTTGTAGTGATAAGTTTTTTATAACTGAATGAATCTTAGAAGCTCAGTTTCAGTTCACTCAGTATTATTACTTTGCCTCTGCTTTTAAAAAGTATATAAGAGGAGCTTAATAGTTGTTTAAGTTTAGTGTGTGATTAATTTGTTATTGAAGACAGTGGGTGATGTTAAATCACTGAGAGGTTTGAACCCATGTATAAAGCAGAGGAGGAGGTAGATGATCAGAATTACCACTGTGCAATTATAAACAATTAAAAAAAATAGACTTACTTGTCAGGTATTAGAGAAAGACCGAATGATGAATCAGATATGCAAAATCAGAAGGATAAAATCCGAGCCCACAGAACGTGTCTCCTTAAGACAATTTGTCCCCTCACTGATGCCTAAGGTAGATGGACACTTGTCTCCCAGGATAGAACGGATTTCGTCTGAAGAGTGGCGGCACTACCAGTCAACAGCCCAAACGAACACAACAAAATGCCAGAGGAAACTACACCGGAGTATGAAAAGGAACATGCAAAATCGGAAGGAGAAAAATTCCGGCAGAGTTTCAGTGCAGAAAAATTGGATCCATTTTATGAAGGTGTCAGTGTCTATTTATAGACAACGTAAAGTCACGTTCCAAAAGGCACCTATTCGATGACGAAACAACACATCCGTTGGACACGAAAAGACACATTCGTTCGACACGAAAAGACACATTCGTTCAACACGAAAAGACACCCATTCAAGGATGAAACAACATGTCCGTTAGGATGAAACAACATGTCCATTAGGATGAAACAACACATCGTTTAGGATGAAAAGATACATCTGTTTGTCGACGAAAAGGCACACCTTTTCACTACCAAACTTCTTATTCATAACCAATAGATTGTCTATACAATTTATATATATATATATATATATATAAATTCCAACAATCCCCCACATGGATAAGAAGTCAAATCACCGTGACAAAAAATGCATAAGAGTATAAATGCAAAGTGTAATTTCCTCAACGAGAAACAACTGCATCGAGACAGGTGGAGTTACCTTTGAACCTTCTCTAGTGAAAACCTATCGGATATACTCGGTCAATCGGTGGTCTAGGTCGACTTGAACCGTCAACCTTTAGTGTATACCTAGACAATAGGAGTCACACAATTGCTTCTCTAGCATTGTTGGTCCTTTGTTGCGCCCATTTTGGCCGTGGGTCACCTGCCTGGTTCTGCGAGTGTTTTAGAGAATCGGCCTTTGAAAAATTCTCATAGAAGCGGCCCTCACTTCACACTCACATAGGTGATTTCTTTTGATGTAACTCACTATACATCATCTGAACACAACAGATTAAGAAATCATTAAAAGCCTAAATGCTTACCCTCATAATACACTGTCTTGTCTTAGGAATGAGTATGAGTTTAAAAACTCCACAGTGTTTGAACAGTCGACCATCACTTAGTTGTCTCTTTGAACCTAGTTCATGGGATCTCCACTCTTCTAGGTAGTGTTACCGCAATGCTCAACAATTGATAGGCCTTAAACCCATTCCTTTCGACAAATTTTCAACCAACTCTCTAAGAATCCCTTTGGTTAACGGATCCGCTATGTTCTCTTTAGACTTAACATAGTCAATTGTAATAATTCCATTCGAGAGTAGTTGTCTTACGGTATCATGTCTACGACGTATGTGTCTAGACTTACCGTTATACATGACGTTCTTGGCCCTTCCAATAGCTATTGGGCTATCACAATGTATGCATACAGATGGTACCGGTTTTGGCCAATTAGGAACATCCTCAATAAAGTTACGAAGCCATTCGGCTTCTTCACCGGCTTTATCTAAAGCAATAAATTCTGCTTCCATGGTTAACCTTGCAATGCAGGTCTGCTTGGATGATTTCCAAGACACACAGCACCTCCACCAAGGGTGAACACATATCCACTTGTGGATCTAGTGTCGTTAGAGCCGGTGATCCAATTTACATCATAATACCCTTTTATAACTGCTGGGTATTTCTCGTAATGCAAAGCAAAATTTTGAGTATACTTCAGGTATCCCAAAACTCTTACCATAGCTTTCCAATGATTTTCATTTGGATTACTAGTAAAGCGACTTAACAGACTTACTGCATAAGCAATATCAGGTCTGGTGCAGTTCATAACATACATCAGGCTTCCCAACACTTGAGCATATAGCTTTTGTGCTGTAGCTTTCCCAGTGTTCTTTAGTAAACTAAGATTACAATCGACAGGGTTCCTCACAGGAGTTATATTCAAACTTTTGAATTTCTCAAGAACCTTAGCTATATAGTGAGCCTGTGATAAGGCCAACCCTGCAGATGTTCTATGGATTTTAATACCTAGGATAACGTTTGCTATCCCCATATCTTTCATATCAAACTTACTATTAAGTAACTGTTTAGTAGCTTTAATCATTTGATTATTACTACCCATGATCAACATGTCGTCTACATAAAGACAGACAATGACAAATCCTTTTTCAGTATTTCGAACATAGACACATTTGTCACACTCATTGATTCGAAATCCATTTGATAACATAACATTGTCAAATTTCGCATGCCATTGCTTTGGAGCTTGCTTTAACCCGTAAAAAGGATTTTATTAAGCGACAAACTTTCCGTTCTTGTCCTGGAACAACAAAACCCTCAGGTTGTTCTAAATATATCCCTTCTTCCAGGTCGTCGTTTAAGAAGGCGGTCTTAACATCCATTTGATGTATTTGTAATCCATTCAATGCAGCTACCGCGATCAACATCCTAATGGATGTGATCCTTGTAACCGGTGAATAAGTATCGAAATAATCGAGGCCTTCACGTTGCCTGTAGCCTTTTACCACAAGCCTTGCTTTATATTTATCAATAGTGCCATTCTCTTTCATTTTTCTTTTGAAAACCCACTTACTTCCTAAAGGCTTATTGCCAGGAGGAAGGTTTACCAATTCCCAAGTGTGGTTGGACAAGATAGACTCTATCTCACTATTGATAGCCTCTTCCCAGAATGGTCCTTCCGGGGACGTTATAGCTTTCTTAGATGTTCGAGGCTCATTTTCTAATAAATATGTCATAAAATCATGTCCAAAGGATGTGGCGGTCCTTTGCCTCTTGCTACGTCTAGGTTCATCTTTTACATCCTCTACAGGATCAATATTAGTTGTAGCATCCCGAGGTATCACAACCTGGTCATCATTATTACCATTTGATTCTTGTATTTTCTTATACGGAAATACGTCTTCAAAGAAAGTAACTTCCCTTGACTCAATAACCGTATTAACTTGTATGTCTGAGACATCAGATTTATAAACTAGAAACCGATAAGCACTACTATTAAGTGCATAACCGATGAATACACAATCCACGGTTTTTTAAAATGATTTTCCCCCACAAACCAGACGTCAACAACATCATTTCATTTAATGTCTGGTTCTTTCTCTCAGCAATACTACTGGATTCTGAAGCATAAGGAGCCATCTTTTGGTATGTAATACCAAACTTTAAACAAAATTTCTCGAAGGGGCATCATACTCTCCCCACTAGATTGCTCCTTATGCCTTTAATTTTCTTACTGAACATTACCATAAAATAATATACAATTATTATGTCATTGACAACATTTAAAGCCATCACATTGACTTTAGAATTATCACTGGCTATCATAAAATCAAAATCGTTAAACATATATGGAGAGACTTTATGACTCTACAAAAATTGAATATATCTCACCATAAACTTCATGTTAACCATAAAATAATACACAACCAGCATATCATTTATGACATCCAAATCATAGGTAATTGAATCCAATGCAATACATAATTAATTTCCACATTTAAATCACATCTCAATTAATGCAATTAATCACAATGCATTCATACACATAAACGAGTAATGACACTCATTAGTTGCTTCATATATATTCATTCAAAGAAATCGAGAGATTTCCCACGAAATAAATGTATTAATTCTCCAATGGATCATCATCACGATATCCATTCGATGCATCATTATCAACGTATTATAGATATTAAAACGGATCCATTTGTCCTCAGATTACTTGAATGACAACAAGCAATGCTAATTCACTTGACATATTCTAAAATGCCAAAAACTTAGTATACCACCTACAGTGGCGTGGTGGTTACATTCACATAAGAAATAAAATCACACTCCAATGGCCAAAAGGTTTCTAACCTTGGTTCCTCAAAAGATGATAGTACATCACACTTGCCACCAGGACACCCATAACGTTGGGTGTAATAATTATCACCTTTATAAATGATGTTTGTCCATATCCCAACATAGTTGGATTCATATCATGTAAGAAAACCCAATAACCGATTACATGATGGAGGCTACGTAATAACTGTCACAACTTAAATTTAAATAATGAAGTATCAAACCAAGATAAAACAAGGAAAATGCTCCAGCAGCAAGTTATAAAATAGATAGTTAATAAACTGCCATTTTTTTTTTCCTTTAAATTCAAAAGATGCAATGTTTCAAAGAAACATTTTCAATCTGCAAGAGGTTGACACAAAATCAAGGTTTGAAATTTAATTTCCAATCATAAATTCAATGCCATAAATGCATTTACTATTTCGAAGTTGAGTTTGTCAAATCCGTAAATGTTACAGATGCCATGTATAAAAGAATAGAACCAGAATTTCCATATTTTTTTTTTTTTTAAAAAGGCAACTTCCTTCGACCTTAAAGGTATTGAAACAGGCCATATAAACATATATATAAATTGCCAGCCATGCATGGAATTGATAACCGAGACTCATTCAATGGTTATTATTAACCGTAAACCTTCATAATATAATAATATATGCATAGAATTCTTCGGTTGCAATAAACCGCTGTGCACAAGCATTTAATAAAGTCACTTGGCTTTCATATATATAGATAGATATGAAAACCGTTTCATTGTTTACAGTACGAAAGAAAAAGAAAAAACAAAGAAAAAACAACCCATTCCTTTCGACAAATTTTCAACCAACTCTCTAGGAATCCCTTTGGTTAACGGATCCGCTATGTTTTCCTTAGACTTAACATAGTCAATTGAAATGATTCCATTCGAGAATAGTTGTCTTACGGTATCATGTCTTCGACGTATGTGTCTAGACTTACCGTTATACATGACGTTCTTGGCCCTTCCAATAGCTGCTTGGCTATCACAATGTATGCATACGGATGGTACCGGTCTTGGCCAATTAGGAACATCCTCAATAAAATTACGAAGCCATTCGGCTTCTTCACCGGCCTTATCTAAAGCAATAAATTCTGCTTCCATGGTTGACCTTGCAATGCAGGTTTGCTTGGACGATTTCCAAGACATAGCACCTCCACCAAGGGTAAACACATATCCACTTGTGGATCTAGTGTCGTTAGAGCCGGTGATCCAATTTGCATCACAATACCCTTCTATAACCGCAGGGTATTTCTCGTAATACAAAGCATAATTCTGAGTATACTTCAAGTATCCCAAAACTCTTACCATAGCTTTCCAATGATTCTCATTTGGATTACTGGTAAGCGACTTAACAGACTTACTGCATAAGCAATATCAGGTCTGGTGCAGTTCATAACATACATAAGGCTTCCCAACACTTGAGCATATAGCTTTTGTGCTGTAGCTTTACCAGTGTTCTTTAATAAACTCAAATTAGAATCTACAGGTTCCTCACAGGAGTTATATTCAAACTCTTGAATTTCTCAAGAACCTTAGCTATATAGTGAGCCTGTGATAAGGCCAACCCTGTAGATGTTCTATGGATTTTAATACCTAGGATAACGTCTGCTATCCCCATATCTTTCATATCAAACTTACTTTTAAGTAATTGTTTAGTAGCATTAATCATTTGATTATTACTACCCATGATCAACATGTCGTCTACATAAAGACAGACAATGGCAAAACCTTTTTCAGTATTTCAAACATAGACACATTTGTCACATTCATTAATTCGAAATTCATTTGACAACATAACTTTGTCAAATTTCTCATGCCATTGTTTTGGAGCTTGCTAACCCGTAAAGGGATTTTAATAAGCGACAAACTTTCCGTTCTTGTCCTGGAACAACAAAACCTTCAGGTTGTTCTAAATATATCTCTTCTTCCAGGTCGCCGTTTAAGAAGGCAGTCTTAACATCCATTTGATGTATTTGTAATCCATTCAATGCAGCTACCGCGATCAACATCCTAATAGATGTGATCCTTGTAACCGGTGAATAAGTATCGAAAAATCGAGACCTTCACGTTGCCTGTAACCTTTTACCACAAGCCTTGCTTTATATTTATCAATAGTGCCATTCTCTTTCATTTTTCTTTTGAAAACCCACTTACTTCCTAAAGGCTTATTGCCAGGAGGAAGATTTACCAATTCCCAAGTGTGGTTGGACAAGATAGATTCTATCTCACTATTGATAGCTTCTTCCCAGAATGGTCTTTCCGGGGACGTTATAGCTTCCTTATACGTCCGAGGCTCATTTTCTAATAGATATGTCATAAAATCAGGTCCAAAGGATGTGGCGGTCCTTTGCCTCTTGCTACGTCTAGGTTCATCTTCTACATCCTCTACAGGATCAGTATCAGTTGTAGCATCCTGAGGTATCACAACCTGATCATCATTATTACCACTTGATTCATATATTTTCTTATACGGAAATACGTCTTCAAGGAAAGTAACTTCCCTTGACTCAATAACCGTATTAACATGTATATCTGAAACATCAGATTTATAAACCAGAAACCTGCATAACCAATGAATACACAATCCACAGTTTTAGGTCCGATTTTCAACCTTTTAGGTTTAGGAACCGCAACCTTAGCCAAACACCCCCACACTTCAAGATAATTCAAGGTAGGCTCCCTACCTTTCCACATTTCATAGGGAATGTTCTTAATTTTCTTGTGGGGTACTTTACTGATTATATAATTTGTCATTAAATGACTTTGCCCCATAAACCAGACATCAACAACATCATTTTATTTAATGTCTGGTTCTTTATACGCAATCACATTAAATTGCAACACCATAAGGAGCAATCGTTTGATATATAGTACCAAACTCTAAACAAAATTCCTCAAAGAGGACATCATTCCTCTCAACAATCCCATTGGATTGTGGAGCATAAGAAGCCATCGTTTTGTGTAAAATTTCAAACTCTAAACAAATTTCTCAAAGGGTCATCGTAATCTCCCCCTTGATCGCTCCTTAATACCTTAAACTTTCAATTTAACATTATTCGACTATAACACATATATCAAATAATAAATTCCAATTTAACCCTTAAAATGATACATAATCGTCACATCATTTATGATATTTGAAATAAAACATATAATTTGGAATTAAATCAACTCAGATATTTTCAAGAAATTTATCATACTTTAATTCCAAAATGCAAATATTTTGCAAACACAGAGAATTTAAGATTCTCAAAAAATGCACATATATATTAATCACGTATTCAATATAAAATGCCATCTAATTCACTACTTTCCAAATGTCATTTTTTCTCTCTCATAATAATAGCCCCACTACAAATTCAATTAAAGCCAATAAATTAAGAAACTCAATATTTAGATGACAAAATTAATTCGGGCCGGATACGATTATGGCAACATGAAATTGTGCTTCAGCCATAAATTCACATGAACCGTTTGGTTCACTTGTGGTTACTTATTCAAATGTAACCATCAAATTCCAACCGTGAAAACCCCATCAAGTTTCCACCAAAAACTATTTTATGCATCAATTCATGCATTTCAAAACTGACCCTTTGCAGTTCCTTTTTTTTTTATGTGCAATCATGGATTTAATTGCAATGCACCCTTTATACATGGTATGAGTCCATGAATCAACTTTTTTTTTTTTTCACAAACCAAAACACAACATGCAGTGTCTAATGGCATCCGAAAGCCGTAATGCATCAAGTAATACATGATATCTATTGAGAAAGAAACTTCATATGGTTTCACTTGCAAAAGACATCCACGGTTCACACACAGTGCATTTGATAAGCAATCGCATATCAATTATAAACATTAATTCAAGCATCAACATGACACATTCTATTTAAAATACAATGTAGCACGATAAACGAGAAACAAATGATATATATGAAAGCCAAAATCCACACAGGACTTTTAGAACAATAACATATATATTACGTAATAGAAGATGTATATATATGTAGAAGACAAATCACGAAAACTAACAAATATCATATTAGAACAATATTCACGAAGTAGTTTTCAAATATCAAGGCAAGGTTTTGGTTTTATACATACTTCCGTATTCAAAAGCAAACCGTACTGTAGTATATATCAAAACCAATATGAAGGCACGACCATCGATAAATTACTTTTCAAAATCAATATGAAAAACCAATATTATAATAATCTTTGTACAAAAAATCGAGAGTACAGTGTTGAAAATGCTATTCAAAAGCATGGACACGAAAATCGATACACCAATGCTAACCAATTTTTGTTTTTGATAACACCAATGCTAACCAATTTAACATATATATAGTGTATTATATTAAACAGATCCCTTTATTTCTGTGGTGGTTTCAAAACAAACCGAGGGTTAACCGTGTATACAAATTTTCCGTTTTTTTTTTAAATGAAAAATTCAAACCAGTATGAAAACGAACAGAACCGAGACACGGTAAAGTAAAAACATAATTTCAACAACACAGAATCAAACACTCAACACAGAATTAGAAATTCCATTAACAATCTTAAGACAATTTTGGTGTTTTGAACCTGTGAT
Source organism: Gastrolobium bilobum (assembly GCF_033153095.1). Taxonomy (NCBI): domain Eukaryota; kingdom Viridiplantae; phylum Streptophyta; class Magnoliopsida; order Fabales; family Fabaceae; genus Gastrolobium; species Gastrolobium bilobum. The sequence goes on from NW_026898471.1 coordinate 50,248, forward strand.
CAGTATATTTTATTTTCTGTTTTATATACTGTTTTTTATTTATTGTGTGATTAATCTGTGTGATTAATCATAGTATAATTTCTGTTTGCATGAATAATATGTGAATGGTATCACTTTTCTATGACTGGAAATATGTGTCTTTAGATTTCCAATTGATATATAATATTATATCTTATGCGACATTATATTTCATTAATCTGTGTTTTTGAAGATCGGAATTTACCGCAATGCAATTGATCTGCACTTAGTTGCTAACGTTGCAATTTGTGGCTTTGAATTTATATATATATATATTCATTTTCGATTTTCGTGTCTGATTTCAAAAGTTACGTAACCATGCAACTTTAAAACTCATTCAGATTTGTCTTAATTGAATTTTTTAAAAAAAGAATAAATAAATTTGATTTTGACATTTCCATCGTTGTTTCGTACAACGTGCATAGAAATTGGTTTCTTTTCTAATTGCTGTTACGGTTTCATGCTTTCTTTGATATATATTATCATGTTTTATGTTGGATTCTATCATTGTAAATACTGTTTCAGAATTTCATGAATTGAATGTGCATGATCGTGGAATATATATACTTATATTATGTCTCGGCTTAATTTGAGAACGTATCGGTTTCTTGTAATAACCGATTGTTTTTTGTCACAACAACTAATGTTTTGATTTTGCATGGAAAGATGTACTGTTAGTTTCCATTTCTTTGAGAACATCGAAATGTCATGGTTGGAACCGTAAGCATCGGTTGGTAATATCATGATTATTGGAATGATAATGTTCCGCTATATACCCATAGACTCATGAATTGCATTGAATTTTGTAATCATGAATTGTGAAAGTGCTTCACATTGGGTTTCTCGATCTTCGTGTTCATAATGGTTTTGAATAGCCTTTGTAGTTTTAATGCACTGTTACGGTCTTTCTTTCCAGTTTATTGTTGTTGAATATATGATTTTTGAAACCATGAGTGAAATTCATGGAAGTAAACATATCGATGCTTTGTATATTGAGGCACTTGAATTAAAATTACAGAGGACCATAATGAAAAATTGAAAGGTTTCCATTGATTGGTTATGATTTTTGAATTAATGCCTACATATAATTTTGGGTTTGTGGCCTTTGATTGTATATATATGACTAATTATATGCATGCCTTTATTCTAAAAGAATTGTTTCGTGTAAGACAACCATGCCATGTGACGAATCCGGTTTGATGGTTGATGGTCTTTCCAATTATATTAAGTCTTTTGTGAAATGGCTTTATATATTTATAAGCATGGTACCAAAAATTGATATATGACCTTTTGGTTTGATGTGCTTATTTTGATGCTGGTTCAATGAGAAATGCAGTGAAATTTGATGTCATTTAATGGTATAGTATGATAAATGAGAAATACTTATGACATGAATATTTTGTTATATTAATTATTATGTGTGAAATGTTATGCATTTATTGGCATTCAATTGTCTTAAGATTGTTATTGAAGACAGTGGGTGATGTTAAATCACTGAGAGGTTTGAACCCATGTATAAAGCAGAGGAGGAGGTAGATGATCAGAATTATCACTGTGCAATTATAAACAATTAAAAAAAACAGACTTACTTGTCAGGTATTAGAGAAAGACAGAATGATGAATCAGATATGCAAAATCAGAAGGATAAAATCCGAGCCCACAGAACGTGTCTCCTTAAGACAATTTGTCCCCTCACTGATGCCTAAGGTAGATGGACACTTGTCTCCCAGGATAGAACGGATTTCGTCTGAAGAGTGGCGGCACTACCAGTCAACAGCCCAAACGAACACAACAAAATGCCAGAGGAAACTACACCGGAGTATGAAAAGGAACATGCAAAACCGGAAGGAGAAAAATTCCGGCAGAGTTTCAGTGCAGAAAAATTGGATCCATTTTATGAAGGTGTCAGTGTCTATTTATAGACAACGTAAAGTCACGTTCCAAAAGGCACCTATTCGATGACGAAACAACACATCCGTTGGACACGAAAAGACACATTCGTTCGACACGAAAAGACACATTCGTTCAACACGAAAAGACACCCATTCAAGGATGAAACAACATGTCCGTTAGGATGAAACAACATGTCCATTAGGATGAAACAACACATCGTTTAGGATGAAAAGATACATCTGTTTGTCGACGAAAAGGCACACCTTTTCACTACCAAACTTCTTATTCATAACCAATAGATTGTCTATACAATATATATATATATATATATATATATATAAATTCCAACATAATTTAAAGAGAAGAAAATAAATAAAAAAATGGATTTGAAAAATTTCTTAATAAGATTGAAGTTTAATTGCGCTGTTTGTGTTACTTTATTTAGGGAATAGGAGAGATGCTAGACTACTGTTCTGTTGATCGAAGATCAGAGTCAGATCCTCAGAGCACCTAATGTTGTGATTTGACAAGAGAGCTTTATTGGTTATTAATTGCGCACTTCTTTTTTTTTTTTGCTTCCTTGCTTCTCTCCTGAGCTCCTACCTTTCTCTCTCTCTCTCTACGTGTCTCTCTCTTTCACTTTCTCAAAATCTTGGCTTCTTAGGGAATTTTGAAGCTTTTTTTTTTTCCAAAAAATGATAGTGTTATTATATTAAAACTATCTAGCTGTGTTGTGTAGCACTGTATCATTCATTCACCTATTCTGTAGTCTATAATCCTTGTATCTTTTCCCCCAAAGAGAGTCCTTGCTACTGATATCGATGTATTCTCTTGTTTACTCGTACATATATGTTTTCATTGTTTAATTTTAATTTTCACTGGCATCTAGCTTAAACGTAAAAAATGTAATTTAATTGGGCGGGATTTAATTTAATTACACTCACTCATTCCTCTCTTTCTTCTCCCTCTCTCTCTTCTCCACCAAAGAAAAACCCTAAGCCCCCTCTTCTCTTCTCTTCTCACCCTTCAATCAAATCACAAAAATGGTTGGTTACCTTTTCTTTTCGTTATCTTCTCTTCCTTCTAAACAAACGATTCATTGAATCTGACTTGAATGAATGTTCTTCTTCAAGTTTTCTTTCTTTCTTTCAATCAAATCACAAAAATGGTGGTTACCTTTGGCCGATGCTCAGCTCAACTCACAATAACAATACTGTTGAAGATCTTGTTCAACAAGATAAGCTACCAACTACAAGCAGCAGCTCAACTCACAGGAAAGGAACTTTCTTTCGCCTCTGCTTTCATTTCATTTCATTGGTTCTTCCATTTATTTTAAGTGTGTTATTGCGTTTTTTTTCTTTTTTTTTTTTTGTTTCAGCGACCATAAAACATGTATTTCTTTTTGTATTTGTAGCTCAGCTCAAAAAAGACACTGAACAGAGGCATTTCTGAGCTAGTCCTCTTGATGGCCCCCGACACTGAGCCTCTTGAGTTGAGATTCTTCTCAATAATCTTCCTTTACTTGCTGCTGAATGCTGAGGATAAGGTAACTTCCCCTCCATACCATGCCATACCTTTATTTTTTCTTAAATCCTCATTATTAATACTGTACGTGTCATGTATGTATATTTGTTTGTGCTCTATGATGGTTCATTCATTGTATCTGTCTGTATTATTACTTTTGTTTGTAGTGTTAAGTTTCTTATATATAACTGAATGAATCTTAGAAGCTCTGTTTCGGTTCACTCAGTATTATTACTTTTTGCCTCTGCTTTTAAAAACATGCATGTATATAAGAGGAGGTTAATTAATAGTTGTTT
>NW_026898472.1:0-54595 GCF_033153095.1 Gastrolobium bilobum
CAATTTGTTACCGATAAGAACTATTCCTTGCGGTTTAGGAATCAAGGTCAATACCTTGTTTTGATACATCGAATCCATTTCAGATTCCATGGCTTCGAGCCATCTAGAAGAGTCAACATCCTTGACTGCCTCTTCGTAGTTACTTGGTTCATCATCCTCGATGGTTTGCTGATTCTCAATCACAAACCCATACCTCTCAAGTGGATGGAAGACCCTCGTTGACCTACGGAGTTGTGTGTTTACTTCTCCATTGGAGAACGTCGCTTGAGAGAGCAGACTCGGGTTCCTTAATCTGTTCATGTGGTTCTTGAACTTCTTCAAGATCAATCTTACTCCCACTGGCTCCTTGAGAGATCAAATCCTTCTCAAGGAACTCAGCATTCTTTGACACAAACACCTTGTATTCATCCATGGAGTAAAAGTAGTATCCCTTAGTACCTTTGGGATACCCCACAAATAGACATTTAGTACTCTTAGCACTAAGCTTAGTACTCTTAGCACTAAGCTTGTCTGATGCCAACGCTTTGACATAAGCTGGCGATCCCCATACCCTGAGGTAACTCAGGTTGGGTCTCTTACCGTTCCATATCTTATATGGTGTGGTCTGAACAGATTTAGACGGTACCTTATTTAGAAGGTATGCCTCTGTGTCTAAGGCATTTCCCCAAAACGTTTTTGGAAGTTTAGTCTCACTCATCATAGACCTAACCATGTCTAACAAGGTCTTGTTTCTCCTTTCGGAGACACCATTTTGGTGTGGTGTGTAAAGTGCAGTAAACTGCGAGAGAATTCCATTTTCTCTTAGATAATCCTGAAACTCATGGCTCAGATATTCACCATCATGATCTAATCGCAATGACTTAATCATCTTGCCACGCTGTTTCTCTACTTCATCAATAAAGGTAATGAAATAGGAGTATCCTCCTCTAGCCTCAATAGACATTGGGCCACATACATCAGAGTGAATGAGTTCTAATAACTCACTAGCCCTATGAATCTCAAGCCCATTGGGCTTTTGATGAATCATTTTCCCAGCTAGACAAGATTCACATTGTCCATAGGATTCCAAATCCTTGGAATCTAGGTATCCATCTCTATGCATCCTAGACAATCTTGTTTCATTTATGTGCCCTAGTCTATAGTGCCAAAGATAGGATTGATTATCTATCCTAGGTCATTTCACATATACATTGAGCACTTCAGTTCCCATTTCCAAAACATACAAGCCATTTATTAAAGAAGCAGTACCAAAAATAATATTATTCAAAATGATAGAAAATGTACCGTCCCTAATAGTGAAAGCAAAACCATCTTGTTCTAAACAAGAAATAGAAATAATGTTTCTAGAAATGCCGGAAACATAAAGACAATTATTAAAATGCAATAAGAGGCCCGTAGGCTAATGAGGTCGGTATCTCCACCAGCATGAGCAACAACTCTTGCTCCATCACCAACGCGGAGGTCCACCTCGTTCTTCTCCAATCTTCTAGGGCTCCTAAGCACCTGCAATCACATTGCAGATTATAAGAACCACAACTGGTATCCAATACCCATGAAGTCGGATTAGCACAAGAATAATTTATCGCAATCATGTAAATACCTGAGGTAGAAGCATCACCATGCTCCTTCACACTCTTCAGGTAGTCTGGACAATTCCTTTTCCAATGGCCATTCTTGCCACAATGGAAGCATACAACATCGCTTTTGTCTTTGGGTGCACTCTTACCTTTCTCTTTGCCCTTTTTCTTATTGGATTTTCCTTTGGGCTTAAGGGAGTTGCCTTTTGCAGGCTCCTTGCCCATACCCTTGGCCCTTTTAGGCCCACCAATAAGAAGAGCTTGTGTCTCATCCTTCTTGATAGACATTTCAGCAGTTGTTAACATACTTAACAACTCTGGCAAGCTAACAAGTATCCCATGCATGTTGTAATTCATTGTGAATTCACTAAAAGAAGGAGGAAGTGATGATAGAACTAAGTCATTAATTAATTCAGCATCCATTGTGAACCCTAGACCCTCTAGCTTCTCAATGAGCGCTATCATCTTCAGTACATGGCGGTTAAAACACATGCCTTCAGTCATCTTGCATAGGAACAATTCCCTAAAGGTCTCATACCTCTCATGTCTGCCTTTAATATCATACAACTCCCTGAGATGCAGGATAATAGAGGGGGCATCCATATGCTCGTGCTGTTTACGCAGTTCAGGCGACATGGATGCCAGCATGATGCAACAAGCCAACACATTATCATCCATGTGTTGCTTGTGGGCCTTGAAATCAAATTTCGTGAACCCATCTTCCCCTTCTTTAGGCGCAATAGGTAAAGCAGTGTCAAGGACATAAGCAACTTTTTCGGCCCGCAGAACATTTCTGACGTTCCGATACCAGTCCATAAAATTAGGACCGGTTAATTTGTTCGTATCGAGTATTGAGCGCAGTGACAGTGAATTAGTCATACTAAAAAAAATGAAAATGTAAAGATAGATTAATTAATATATATTATCGTGTAACAAATTATTAAAGACTTTAAATAATTTTCCCCTCCCACTATTTTATCTAAGTCAATGACCCTTACCATTTGACTTAGGGTTTATCTACTTTTAGATTTTACCTTAGTGGGATTAAGAATGCGATTATTTATTTTAACCCCCGTCTGAGACTGCAAGATTAATTTAAATAATGGGTTGATCCTCATCAACAGTATCTCATACCCTCTCTTAACATTAGGTTGACAACTCCTTGTCACTTAGTGGTGCCTCTCATGCAACCAACCTAGCATTATTACCCTAAGCACATAAGCCCGGCTGAGCCTGCAACTTATGTCTCAGTTAAGTATTAACCAGTACCCTAAGTGTCTAACACTTCTAATACTACTCTTACTCAACGAAACAGTGGGTCCCAACTGAGTTGTGGAGCACCACTATGTAGAGGAGGTTCGAATAATATTAGTGGTGGGAGGTAATCATATGCTTAATAATTTATTCCTTTAAGGGTTCCTTTTATTTGGGGTTTATTAGGTCTCATCAAACACATTTATATTATTATCATGCTAGTCGTTATCCTATGTCAAACATCTATCGGATTACACTAGTCGTAATTGGACGAGCATAATAATACATACAAACACGATTTGTCCAATTCCATGCATACTAGACGTCTTAAGCCACAAAGCATACATATCGCGATATATTATCTCATGCATGCTAGTCGTACAAAACATACATGCAAATAAAACAATTTTTATTTTGAGATAGTCATGGTGCTCGCTCATTTGTCCATCTTGCTTCTCAAGCCACGGCTTCTTGTCGTCTAAACGCCATTAGCCTAATTTTTCTAATTACAAATAATTAAAGAAACTCCAAAACACTTTTGGAGGGACAAACTTAAAATACAAAATTTAAAAAACAAATTACAACTCTAATTAAATAGAGCAAAATTACACATTAATTTAAAATTCGAAATTTAAATTTCGGGCACCATGACCATCCCCTTCCTTTTTGCACCTGAAATGTTAGACAACTTACAAGTACAAAATATTATCATATAATATGCTTCTCACATATGTCTTATATTTAACAATTAAACATCAAAAGAAAAATTAAAATTAAAATTTTCTTAATTCCTTATTTGGCCGAATTATATATAACAATCAATATAATTCAAATTTTGTTGACTCTTTCTCAAAGAACACAAAATTAAACCATGCATGTAGCCATAAACACCTTAATGGCCGAACCATATACATATGTATATGATGCAAATTTTCGAAAAAAAATTTCATGCTTTGATCATGATACAATTCATGGAGAAAATAAGAAAACAATCACAGTATTTAAAAAACCCTTCATGGTCGAACTCTACCTTTCCAAAAGGTGTTTCCTTTTTAAAACTTTCATAAAGAAAAAGAAAATAACTATAAACACATATGGATATATGAACATAGCAATCATATTAACATGTTCATAAAAATGATAACTTTAACGATTTAAAGCATTGTATATTAAAATCCATATGTAAAAAATTGAATCTTTAACTCTTTAAAGAAATTTTAACCGTGAAAAGCATTCTCACAAACAATGTACCATCACCCACGGATAGTAAAGCAACCGGGCTCTGATACCACTTGAAAGTAAAATGACCTTGAAGGTCGAGGCATGTGATAGGGAAAAACAAAGTTTTTCGCTAGCGGAACACACATGCACATCAAGATACGTGCTTTAAGACGTATATTATATCTTGTTCGTGAAACTTCAGGATGATCAAGGTCAGGTCTGAAGGGTTCAAACCCTCTAACGTTGATCCACACCACCCGCGTCTAGATGCAAGAACTCCTTCTTGTAGAACCACCAATTTATTCCTTTAAGCATTACTGTGATCTATGCGCCCTCCACCCTCAAGGTGAACTTCCAAACTACTTCTTGGACTAATGACCATTATTAGGCCCAATACCTTTAATGCTAGTTCATCTAGACAATTAGGTGTTAGCGTGTGACCCATTAGGTCCAACATAGCCACTGACATAAATGGGTTTGGGCCCAATAAGCCCACAACCCATCTAATGACAACACAGAGCACTAGCAATGCTTTGTTGCCCCAAAACTAGTTAGATTAATGACTTGATCATCCTATTACACATATTTGGTTGCCGTATGTGTTTCCTTTCGTCTCGGTTACCTTCCCATAAAACCTAGGGTAAGGAAACGTATCAACCTTTGCGGTTTAGGGTAAGCATTATTCGAAATAGGAAATCTTCAATTTACTAACTCTAAAGGCAGATCATCTCATGATCTCTTTTACTATGCATAGATTCCCGAGTCTCTGTAAATGTCATCCCGATTTCTCCGGTTTACAGATAACCTAATCTCTCACAGAGATTTGACGAATTCCTTCAGCTTATCACCCTAGCTCTGTGCTCTTTCAGGATAAGCCCAACAGTATACCTATGAGTCTCCATGTTTCAGGTAGACGAGGTATACAGTCAAAGCATGCCTTCTAGAACACAGTCTAGGTAATAACTTCTGGTCTAAGGAAAGACATACCCAAATATAAAGAGACTACTCTAATGATACTCTCTGTGAGATTTCCTCATAGAGTCTCTTTTGTGGGTCTGTTCAGTGCGAGCTATACCCTTATAGGTCCACCCACGACTTTAGCTAAGACATCTCCATATCTGTAGCTCATGAGGTCTTTACCTTGCATCCGAATACAAGTAGATAAGTCGTGCTAGTCTTACCCGAGATCATTGATCCCCATTCTCAGTGTCTCTAGACTAGGAACATAAAATTAGGAATAAACATCCAGTATCCTTGAATCCTCATGATCGTGATCTCATCACAGATACTCAAGAGATACCTATTTTATTCCAAGGGGTTTATCCAGTTACTCATATATAATATTAACAGTAATATCGAGACAAAATATGAAATAGGATAAAGAATGCTTTTATTTATTTGCGACAATACAAAGTCCACTTATGTCCTAATCTAATCAAAAGATTGTCTCTAGGACATACATATACTAACAACTCCCCCACCACAGGAATGCCAGTGATATCCTCCTGCGTCCCACTCACCAAACCTCCCAACATGACATAACCAAATGCCCATGCTCTCAAGGCCTTCCTAGCCTGCAGCAATGAAATATATGGCGAGGAACTAGCTGTGGAATCACACAGAGACATCACCACGTGCTTTGCACAGCAATCAATCAGTGCACAGTTTCTAGACAACCAATCCATGCCCAGAATAATCTCCAAGTTGGCCATCGGCAATCCTATCAGATCCACCGAGAACTCACGGCCATCCCACTGAAACACTACATCGCGATGTACAGTGGTAGAATCACATATTTCTCCGGTGGTGGTAGTCACCCGCAATGGTGGAGAAAGCACAGACATGGGCAACTCAAGCCCCAAAGCAATCAGGGTAGCAACAAACGAATGCGTAGCTCCGGAGTCAAACAATGCATCAACATCAAAACCACCAGTAGACACAGTACCTCTAACAAGGTTTGGAGCGCGGTCCGACTGCTGCCTATCCAAGGTGTACACACGCCCAACAGAAGGTGGCACTGCAGGTGCCGAAGTAGAAGCCATCGGAACCATCTACAAGGGAACTGCCTGAACAGTTGCAGCTCTCGCCGTCGACGACGGACAGTCTCTAGAGAAGTGGCCCTCCTTGCCACACTGGAAACAGATCAACTGACCCGAAGCACAATGGCCAGCATGCTCCTTTCCGCACCCCGCATATCTCGGAGTGGAATGAGGCCTAGCAAAACTCCCTCGCTGTGAAGCAGTCCTCTTGAACTGACCAGGCACCTGCCTAGTCGCCAACTGTTTACCCTTGCCCTTCCCAGCAAACTTCTTGTCCTTCCAAGAAGTAGAAACAGGAGTGGAACTAACAGTCCCCTTGGCCTTGTCGACCTTGGCCCTCTTGGCCTTTCTATCTATGCAGACATCCTCAATGTCCTTACACTGCTGAACCAGTGTACCAAAGTCCCTCGAAGTAGCTCCAGCAATATGCTCAGCAATCACCTCACTAAGTCCTCTACGGAACTTAGCAGCCAAAAACATCGGAGTAGGAGGAACCATCCGGAAGTGCGCAAACTTCACCAGCTCATTGAACTTGGCCAGGTACTCATCAACATTCATCGAGCCCTGAACCAATCTATCAAACTCCCCCTGCTTCCTCTCCTGCGCATCGTAGGGAAAGTATCTGCCAAAAAGCACTCCTCAAATAATGGCCATGTCATGACACAACCTTGCATCTCATAAGCACGAGAGGTGTTCGTCCACCACTCATGGGCATCGCCCTCCAGCATGTAAGTCGAGAACATCAGCTTATGTGGGTCTATACACTGCATGACCCGAAATATCTTGTCCAGCGACTCCAGCCATCTCGCCGCAACAATAGGATCCAAAGACCCTTCAAACACAGGTGGCTTATGCTTCCTGAAAGCATTCAGCCAGTGATCTATCACATCACGATCCTCAGCAGGATCTACAAGAGTCTCCCTCGTCTCAGCGACATGAGCAGCACTGCCAATGTGACTCAGGCTCTCATCCTGAACACTAGGTGGAGGCGGCGGCGGCGGTAGCGGTGGTAACTAGCCTGTAGTAGGACCAGCCCTCATATGCTCCAACATGACTCTCGTCATCATCATGTTCGCCATCCTGTTCTCCTCGGGGACATCCTCAGTGGTCCTCCGGTTCGCTTCACGAACCTCTTCTGCGGCTATCCAGTTCGCCTCGCGGACAGCTTCCATCGTTGCCGCGTTGGCCAATCTAGTGGCCTCCTGATCGGCTAACCTAGCCGCCTACATCTCAGCCAATGCAGTCAGGATAGGATCGGGTTGATCCTCAGAAGTCTCTCGTGTTCTCCCAGATCTTACCATGACTCTGCACAAGTTACACAATTTATGAGTTGATCAGGCCCACGCAATGTGATTACATATGCATTATCATAATAAAATTCGACGGAGTAAACACACAAGACAGACACAACCAAACATCCTAACTATTGCAATACATACATGCTTTTCCCTCGAACCATTGCTCTGATACTGTAACATCCCGCTAATTTAGGAAATTATATAAATTGTAGTTGGAGACATAGGGGCTTGCTTAGAACTCGATATATATATTTATATATGTATTTAATTAAGGCAAACCTATTTTAATTCATGAGATTTATGTTAATTATACTCTTGAGTGAGTAAGTATTTTAGGAAATTGAAATACTAGTTAAGAGCATAGGGATAATTTAATTATAATACATAGAAAACATAACACTACTTTGAATTGTATGGGTACTCATTAAAAGTAAGTGAGTAATTTTATTACAAAGAATAAACCCTTAGTTAATGATTTGAGGTACATGAAATAATATGGAGTAAAATTACATGAGGTGAGTATCTTGAAGAGATAATTTTAGACCCCATGACCCATTAAGGGTTTCGGCCAAAGCCCTACATGGATTTGCACAACCCAAATCAGCCTTGTTAAGTCTTATCCAATGAAGGTAAAATGGGCTGTATACATGAAAGCTCATTGGCTGAAAATCTCACACCTTAGATCCCTCCACATGCGCTGGTTGTAGGAGAAAAGAAAAAGGAAATTATAATTCCTTGTTTGAGTGTCGAAAGTAATTGACCCTGCCGCCCCATGCAGCCAATAAAATGAAGGTAACCCCTTGCATGTAATCCGATTAGCCATTGGCAACCATCATCTAATTTACCCATTCCTTATGCGCATAGAGTGAGAAAACTGATTTGAAGTGCAAAGCCTTTGGTTCAGAATTATGGTCCAGTAATGTTCCTTCCCTGCAATCACGTTTTTGGCCGCAAGCTCATCTGAGAAGAACGTTATGAGAAAACTCAGAATGCTTATTCATCTCCACACTCTTATTTCCCTAAACTGCTAGACCCAGAGAGAAAGGATATACAGAAAAGATTACATCCCATTTCCTCCATCCCATCTAAGCCGTTAGTCACACAAAGAGAGTAATCAGAAATTTTAGATGGCAACTCTTTCCCCTCACCTCTCTCAAAATACCGAGGCTCACCAAGGAAGCCCACTCAAGAAAATATCTTGCAATCCATTTCCCTTTTGCCGTGAACCACACCCTCATCTTCTCAAGACCTCAAGTTTATTAGAAAGAAAGCACTCAGCATCATCTGTGAATCGCAGGTCCTCTAATGGTGTTTTCTCTCAAACACTTTAAAACACACAAGGAGTTCTCTGAATATACCTCTTTGTATATCTTTTAACATTCAAGCCTTACATTCAAATGATTTACATGGTACTATTTATAAGCAATAGCAAATAACTAGAAATACTAATGACTAGCTTAGGAAATCTAAACACATTAATTGTCCACTAACAAATTCCTAAGGGACACACCTCTTCACCAAAAAACCTTTCATTTTCTAATTTCTTTTATTCAAATAAAGTTTAAAACCCAACAAAACTCCTCCTTAAACTTTAATATCTCTACCATCCTTCATTCCCATCTTCTTCTTGCAATTTTCAAACAACAACGTCGGCAGGGGCTTTGTAAAAATATCTCCAACTTGATCTCGGCTTGCAACATGAGTGAGCTCCACTTTTCCTTCTTTGACTTGATCTCGGATGAAATGAAACCTGACATCAATATGCTTACTCCTCTCATGATTGACCGGGTTCTTTGCTAACTCGATCGCAGACTTGTTGTCAACTCGGATTTCGGTTGCGCTGACTTGCCCTTGCTCCAGCTTGCTTAGTAAATTCCTTAGCCATATTGCATGGCAAACACACCAAGATGCCGCAACATACTCGGCTTCACATGTAGACAGGGTCACAATGGGTTCCTTCTTTGACACCCACGTGAAAGCCGTGTTTCCCATGAAAAACACATAGCCAGCCGTGCTCTTTCTATCATCAACATCTCCGCACCAATCACTGTCTGAATAACCCGTCAACTTGTATTTGTCTGACTTCGAGTAATGAAGTCCTTGAGAGATTGTTCCCTTCACATATCTCAGAATTCTCTTAGCCGCCTTCCAGTGAGTGTACCCCGGGTCTTCCATAAATCGACTTATGATCCCAACACTCAGACACAGATCCGGCCTCGTACACGTCAAGTATCTCAGACTTCCAACTAGACTCCGGTAGTAACTCGGATCAACTCTCTCTCCTCCATCATACTTTGAAAGTTTCAACCCGGGTTCCATTGGCGTTGAAACCGGGTTGCAGTCTGTCATTTTAAACTTCTCTAGAAGTCCTTTTGCATAGGCTTCCTGAGAGACGAAGATCCCAGATTTATCTTGTCTGACCTCCAGACCAAGAAAGTACCTCATCAGACCGAGATCCATCATCTCGAACTCCTTCGTCATTTTCTTCTTAAAATCTTGAATCATCCCTTCATCATTACCCAAGAAAATTAGATCATCAACATATAGAGCAACAAGTAGAATTTTACCTCCTTTCTTCTTCACATGTAGTGCATGTTCATATGGACATTGTTCAAGTCCATCCTTCTTGAAGTAATTGTCAATTCTTGTGTTCCAGGCTCTTGGGGCCTGCTTCAATCCATACAAGGCTTTCTTCAGTCTCAACACTTTTCTTTCTTGTCCGGCTTTCATGAATCCCGGAGGTTGTTCCAGATACACCTCTTTTTCGAGTACTCCATTTAAGAATGCCGACTTCACATCCATCTGATAGATCGGCCATCCGAATTGGGCTGCTTGAGAGATCAACAGCCTGATTGTCTCCATTCTTGCTACAGGTGCGAACACCTCGTCATAATCAATGCCAGCCTTCTGCCTATACCCTTTCGCCACTAGCCGAGATTTGTATCTTTCGATCTCCCCCTTAGCGTTCATTTTCTTCTTGTAGACCCATTTCACACCAATGGGCCGACTTCCTCTGGGCAGCTCGGCAAACTCCCACGTATTGTTCTTTTCTATCGCCTTTATTTCCTCCTCCATGGCTGATTGCCATTTCTCATCTCGGATTGCTTCTTCAAAGCTTACTTCTTCAGAATCTGCTAACAGACATACCAAATGTGCTTCACTGGTGGAATCATACAAATCTTGTAGACTCCTCAATCTCAGTTGTCTCTGCTCTTCATCACTATCTGAGTCAATCGGATTCTCAGGAATCCGGGTCGAAGGTTGTCCGACTTCAATTGATTTTAGTCCGGGTTCCATATTGACCCCGGATGGACTACTCCAGTCCCATCCATCTTCCTCATTCACTTTTACATCTCGGCTCACCAACACCTTTTTATTGACGGGGTCTAGCAACTTGTACCCCTTCGTCTTCTCATCATAGCCAATAAACACATACTTCTTACTTTTATCTTCTAGCTTTGTCCTCAATTGATCTGGTATGTGTGCATACGCAACACTACCAAAAATCTTGAAATGAGCCACTGATGGCTTTAGACCACTCCATGCTTCTTGTGGAGTTTTATCATTCACACTTGAGTGCGGACATCGGTTTTGCACGTACACGGCACATTGCACGGCTTCTCCCCAGAACTCCTTTGGCATGTTCTTCTTTTTTTAGCATAGATCGGACCATATCCAGGATAATCCGGTTCTTTCTCTCAGCTACTCCATTTTGCTGGGGCGAGTACGGAGCGGTCAGGAACCGCCTTATCCCATGTTCTTCACAATACTTCTTGAAAGCTATTGACACGTACTCCCCACCTCGGTCTGAGCGGACCGACTTGATGTATCTTCCAGTACCATTCTCTATCATTGTTTTAAAACTCCTGAATGCCTTTAGCACCTCGGATTTTTCCTTCAAAAAATATACCCAAGTCTTTCGACTAAAGTCGTCAATAAAAGTTACAAAATATTTCTTACCACTGAAGGACCCCGGAGTAATGGGTCCACACAGGTCGGTATGTATCAACTCCAGAGGCTGCCTAGCTCGGTATCTCGCCATCCTTTGGAACGGGCTTCTCGCATGTTTTCCCAATACGCAGTCCTCGCAAAATCTTCGTTCAGAATTAATCTTCGGTAGTCCCACTACCATGTCCTTCTTCATCATCTCGGTCAGACCACCATAATGAAGGTGTCCAAACCGTCTATGCCACAAGTCCATCTTATCTTCTACCCCGGCTTGCAGACAGCCGACCTCCATGCTCCTTAGACTCAGCTTGTACATTCTGTTCTTTTCCATCTGAACTCGGGCTATCAGACGCCCTTGTTTATCTTTCAACAGTAGAACTTGGTCTGTCATTAGAACCGAGTAACCCTTCTCCACTAGCTGTCCAATGCTCAATATGTTACTTTTGAGCTCGGGCACGTAATACACGTCCCGGATTGTACCAACTCGTCCATCCTTTTGCAAGAAACATATCGTACCTCGGCCATTTACTTCAATTTTGGACGCGTCTCCAAAATAGACATGTCCGTCTTCCACCGTCTTCAACTCCTTAAACAAGTGTTTGTAACCACACATGTGGTTACTGGCACCGGTATCCAAATACCACTCTGTCTCATTCTTTGAACTAGTTTCACCATGGGCTAGCATAAGAACTCCTCCATCTCCTTCTACAGCGAGGTTTGAAGCCTCGTCAACTTTTCTTTCATCTCGGCAATCCTTAGCGAAATGCCCAACTCGACCACAGTTGTAACACTTGTCCGAGTTGCAATCTCTCGAGTAATGGCCATACTTGCCACACTTGTAACATTCCACATTTGTTTGATTTGACCACCGGCCTCTTCCACCTCGGCCACATCCTCTTCCTCTCCAGTTTTGCTGACTCGACTCAGCTCTTTCTTCATTTCTTACCTCATGACCTCGGCCACGACCACCACGGCCATTTCCACGTCCAGTTCGTCCACGACCTCTACCTCGAACATTTTGAGAATAGAGCGCCTTCTCATCTTTAATGGTTGCTTTTGTCTGGAGTGCTTGCTCCAGCGACTCCTCCTTTTTCTTCTTCTTGCGCTGCTCATGCGCCTCAAGGGAACCTGCTAGCTCTTCAACAGAAAGCGTAGTCAAGTCCTTCGACTCCTCAATCGCACATACCACGTTTTCGAAGTCGTCTGTCAACGACCTGAGAATCTTTTCAACAACTCTAGTCTCAGATAATTCCTCACCATTCTGCTTTAACTGATTCACCACGGCTTGAACGCGGGTGATGAACTCGGATACACCCTCTGAATCTTTCATCTTCATGCCTTCCAACTCGCCACGTAGAGTTTGAAGTCGGACCTGCTTTACTCGGTCAGCACCTTTATAGACATTTTCCAAGATGTCCCATGCTTCCTTAGACGTCGTTGCTCCTGCTATCTTCTCAAATCCGGACTCGTCTACAGCTCGGAAAAGCGTGTATAAGGCCGACTTGTCCTTCGCACGCGTCTCTTTCAACGCCTTGGTTTGAGCTGCTGAGTATCCTGCAGTGGTTGCAGGTTCAGCAAAACCGTCCTGAACAACATCCCAAGCATCCTGGGATCCGAGCAACGCCTTCATCTGGATACTCCAATTCACGTAATTTTCCTTTGTCAGGCGGGGCAACGACATACTGGAAGTGCTCACACTCTCCATAACTCAAGCTCTGATACCAATTTGTGAATCGCAGGTCCTCTAATGGTGTTTTCTCTCAAACACTTTAAAACACACAAGGAGTTCTCTGAATATACCTCTTTGTATATCTTTTAACATTCAAGCCTTACATTCAAATGATTTACATGGTACTATTTATAAGCAATAGCAAATAACTAGAAATACTAATGACTAACTTAGGAAATCTAAACACATTAATTGTCCACTAACAAATTCCTAAGGGACACACCTCTTCACCAAAAAACCTTTCATTTTCTAATTTCTTTTATTCAAACAAAGTTTAAAACCCAACATTATCTTCCCTTTTCCTCTGTTTAGGCCGTCGTTCACCAACACCAAGGAGGTGGCGTGACCCCCTTCTTAATCTCTTGTGTTTCTTTATTCAATACGGTTTTCATAAGGTAACTCCCCTTGCATGCAGACTACAACTTGAGTTATTCTCCGTTTCTCTCCTTTGGTTCAGCCGCTCATCACCATTCTAGGAGGTGAGGTGTTCCTTTATTCCCTTGTCCATCTCTATCTGAATTGGCCTTAATTGAACCTTCTCAACTTGCATGCAGCAGAAGTTTGACTTACTGGAACATTAGATGAGTGGGGGTTGTCGGTATTTTCTGGTTTGCAAGTTGTGTCCACACAAGAAGTTAAGACCGAACCTCAAGCCTCTTTCCACACTGCTACGGTATGCATAGGTAGCCTTGGTAGACAGTGTTTCTTTTGTTATTTATATTCTTCTGTTCTGCGCAAATGGGCAGCCCTTGAACCTAGTGTATGTTAGCTAAAAAAATAAAAATAAAAATAAAAATAATAAAATACGTTTGATGAGTAGAAAATAGCTGCCTTGATTATGTTAAGCTGTTTGTATGTTATTAAACTGTTTTGGGAGTATGGGCTGAGGCACCCAGCTCTGTATGCGAAATTTTTAAGCAACACAGCATGCTTTTAAGTTTTTTTTTAGCGCATCTTAGCCATGGGGGAATAGTTATGAAATTAATTTAATTAGGAACACCCAGCAACTGCCCAAACCGAGCCTGATTATGTTACGGAACTTAGTTTGTTTTTTTTCGCTGTTCATAACTTGGTGTAGTAATTATAGATCAGAATTTGATGCATATTGTTAAGGGTAAAAAATCGATTCTGCATGCTGTTGAAATTGTGGATTTTAAGTGTTGTTGACAAAATTGTTTAAGTAGAGTGAAATCAGAAAATTAGTTGGTGTATGTGTAGGAAGACCAAAGATGGTGTGCTAAAATGTGAACCTTCATGTTTAATTGATGTGAATAAAATTTTGAGTAAAGGAAATTTATGAGACCTGGGGAAATTATTTGCTGACAAAGGGTGGTATAACATAAAAGGGCCTTAGTAGCATAATAACTCGATTGAGGTTATTCACTTGAATAGTCATGAAATTGGCATGAGCAACCGTAAGGATTAGCATGGTAAGCTTTGAATATAGCTTCTTGTAAACTGTGGGGGACTGTTTTGTCGGTTTACATTGTGTATTTAACTTTTCAAGTTGTGTATTCCATGGGGCAGCATGTCTAAGACCCCATTAGTATAAGCATAGGTTTAGAAGAAGTGGCTTTGTGACAAAAATACCTTGAGCACCCTTCCAACCTTAGGAAACCAAATTGGTATATGTTGAGAACTTAGGATTTTATTATTGTTAATCAGTCTTGAAATTAGTATGAAACCAAGAATTTGGTTGGTATAAGATGCATGTTAAGTTGAGTAAAATACAAGAATATTGGGAGGCATGAAACTGGCTTACAAATAATAGGATTGTATGAATAAAATTCTGACTTATACCGCATGTATTTAGGTGCACGTAACTCGTATTGAGTGAGCTGAAGTTTGGTGCTGATAATTATTGCTTGGACACAAGGTATGTATTAGGCGGTATTACCTGATGTGACTATTGACTAGTGTATGAATTGTGAATTGTTGCTCACATGTGCCTTATGATTATTCTGCCATAAATGATGAAATTATTCTGCCTATGGAAATGTTATGATTATGGAAATTTTGTTATGAAAAGAAAGAATGGCTTGGCAGTATGGCATCCAATGTACATGAAGTATATGTTATGAAATGATGATATATGCATGCACCGTATATCATACCGCACTTGTCTTTCTGTTTGTGTGAGACAACATAGCATGGCATGCATGTACCAAATTCATGCTAGTCTTGAGTCTTAGTATAGTTATATATATAGGACCATGTGATTGAGCACACATTATATAGGCATCCCTTGATATCAGGGTACTGGGACAGTTGGCGTCAGTCCGCATAGGCCACAGTGGAATTCCCCAAATGATGGTGTCGTGCATGGAATTTCCACTATGATGGCACGCACACGACGGTGCTATGAGCGTGATGAAGGCGTTATATACGCAATATGATATATGATGAAAAGGATATATGATGAAAAGGTTATATGATGTATATGATGAAAAGGATTTCATGTTTGAAGCGACTGTTTATAATTTTGTGCCTAGTTTAATACTGTTGCATTATTGGTTTTGTTTCCACACTACTGGGATTTTTCTCACCCCTTTGGGGCTGCTATTTTTATAAAATGGCAGGAGGACGTAAAAGCTTTTGAGGACTTGGATATTTGCTGTTGGTTTCTACTGTTGGGCATGCTGCTGTGATTGTATTAATTTCATGGATGACTGTACTAATTGTGGATGTTTAAATTATTAGTGAACTATGTTTGCATTCTGTTTTAAGACTTTAGAGAACAGCAAGTGTTTTGAAACGGATTTCAGAAACGTTTTTACGAAAACTGATTCATGACGTTTTGAAAGCTAAGTTAAAACTGTTTGTGCGAGCATTTTGTAGGTTGGCGTCCTGGGGCTACGGACCTCCGATTTTCTTATAATTTATGTGCACGCGTAGCCCCAGGTGTCTAGTTTCATTATATAAAAACCTTTCAACGAAATTCTGAAAGATCGATTTATTATGATTTTTGCAAGTCAGGTCGTTCGATATAAATTCACTGATTTTAACTCTCGCCTTACGAGTTATGTTTCGAGGGGCAAACGACCTTCAAATTACTATTATTTTATATGAACGCGAAGCCCCGGATGTCTAGTTTCTAGATTACAAAGAATATGTTTTTGAATCGTTGAAGTGAATTTCATACGAATTTTTAAAGACAGCAAGATCTACCAGGAAAGTTATATTTTCAGTAGTTGAGAAATTTTGAAAGTATACTCTGATTTTTGTGACGAACCCGATTTCAAGTATAAGTTTTTAATTGGCATTGTAAAAGTGATTTTCAATTTTTAAAATATGATTAAAGAACTCTAATCCGCTTAGCAAACAACTCTCTTGGATGCATACAAGGGAGGGTGTTACAGATACCATAAATGTAACACCCCGTATATATCCGGTGATGTTATCATATTATCGTATTAAGCAGCGCTTAATTAAAAATGCGGAATATCTTTTTCTTTTCAATTATGATGTCATTATCATTACCAACTTGCTTTAATCAATTAATAAAACATCGCCTGTATGTAATTGCAATAAAACAACTAACTGAAATACCTCATAACATAGATAATAAAAGTGTGTCTCTAGAAATCACGGAACTACCACAAGTAGGCCGGACCAACTAGCAGGTTATACAACTCCAGTCTAAAAGTACTAACATAAAGTGTCATGGACAATCCCCATGCTCACTCAAATAAGGCAACAAGCCCAACATCAGTCTCAACAACAACATAATCATAAATAGCGGGAAACATAAACAGCATCCAAATCCAGTCATGGCAGCAATACAACATAATATCATCATCAGCTAAGCTCTGGCCTCCTGCCGCCAGAGGCATCAGTCACCGTACTACCTGAACCTGAAATAAGCATTCCCCAAACGTGGGGTGAGATCTCTAAACAAGAAATCTCAGTAAGACAAGGGGTCCTCAAGGATCTTCCACCCCAAGCTCACTCACATGTGCAATATAAGTTTAAAAGCAGTTCATCAATATCATTTCTAAAATGGTGCAATGCAGCAGATAATCATGTCATGTGTGTTAATTCTATTCTACTGGCCAGAGAAATGCAGCATTTATATACGCCAAATACCCACACATAGTGCAAGACGCCACTTGCATTCACCCCGGATCACCATATCATATGACGCCACATACTCAGGCTTACCGTCAAGATGAAACAACATATGCATATTAAAAGCCATTACACATAAAGCTCAACAACATTTCAAATATTCAAAGCATGTAACACAACATGCATATAACCACACCCCAATGGGACATGGTGGAACCACAACATGGCTAAACCGAGGACACGAAAGCTTACCTTGCAAGCTAACACCCAAGGCCAAGAGTCCACAGCTCAAAGTTCAAACACAGCAGATTCACAATCTGTTATGGACCAACAATATATCAATAACATGCACCGCAAGCATACAATATCAAGACAACGCCTTTCCATTACGTTTTACGTCTTAAGGCTCCATACCAAGCCATAAGTCCTTAATCACTTGATTCTGACTTAGTTCATTAATTACAGAAGTTCAACTTCATCAATCTAGGGTCCACAAACCCCCAATAGCCTATTGTACACACATCACAGCTACTGTTCTACAAAATCCCAGAATATCCAGATATTCCACGGGGCATATCCGGATATGCAATATCCGGATATCTCACTGACCATATCCGGATATACAATATCCGGATATTCAGATTCCCATATCCGGATATCCAATATGCGGATATCCAAATCCCATATCCGGATATCACATATCCGGATATTCCTCAGGCATATATCCGGATATTTCACGACAGAATGCAGAAACTGCATTTCGTGAAGATATCCTTCCAAGGTTCCATTTTTAACACTTTCAAACGTTAAAGCATGCATCCTTATACTATTTAAGGGCCATACCACTGTTGGTTACTTGTTTAACTCTTTAAACATGCAAAGACACTTCTTTTATTCAACAAAACACATGATCAAGGTTGGTACAACTCACCAAAGCTCAAAACAGAGGAAGAAAGGCTCTTGGAGCTCTCAAATCTGCCTCTACAGGTCTGACCTTCAAGGCACACAAAAATGACTTCACAAAGGTTGGTTCTTTCTCACCAAAGGTCACCACTTGGACCTCAAAGTGCCATAACCAAGGCTCACAACACTCAACTCACAAACTCAGAAACTCTCCACCTCACTCACTCACAGTGACAAGAACTCAGAAAAGCCCTCACACTCCCACACCAAGCAAGCTCTCACAAGCCCCAAGGTATTTGGAGAAGAAACCAAGGAGAAAGGAAGCTCTTTGGCTCACCACAATGGAGGAGAAGGTGGCAAAGGGTGGCTGGAGGTGTTTCAGAACATGGAGGCACGTAGGAAATCTGGTCTATGGTTTTGTGCCCAATGATTAGAGTATATATAGCCACTTTGAATTAAAACACACAGTATTAACTTTAATTGCTACGCTTAGCATTTTAATCCCAAACTCTGAATTCTTAACCTACTCAATTTTACAAGAATTATCATATTTTTTTATAATTTCCAGAGCACCTTTCCGGTACGCGCTTTTCAAAGCCAGTACCGGTTTCTAGCACCAGTTCTCATTATTTGGACT
Organism: Gastrolobium bilobum; assembly: GCF_033153095.1. Taxonomy (NCBI): domain Eukaryota; kingdom Viridiplantae; phylum Streptophyta; class Magnoliopsida; order Fabales; family Fabaceae; genus Gastrolobium; species Gastrolobium bilobum. The sequence goes on from NW_026898472.1 coordinate 18,675, forward strand.
TGAAACTCGTTTTACAAGTCCTACATATTATTCTAGTAATTATCAAGCACTTATTATAATTTTCCGGGATACTTTTTCGGTACGCATTTATACCGACTAGCAGAACCGGTATTTGCACTTTTCTTCCGAAAAGCGACTTTCATCATTCTTAATCACTTACTATAATTATTAAAGCCTCATAATAATTATTAGGGTCAATTATGGAATCATTTCCTATTTTCTCATAATTTATTAATTAAATTCCTTAATTAACTGTGCGGGTTCTTACAGCTAACGTCTAAGAAAGTGGACTGAATTGGTGATAAGTGTGTTTAAAAAGTTGTAAACGTCACAGGTATGTGTTAGGTGGTATTACCTAATGTGAGTATTAACTAGTGTATGAAGTTGTGAATTGTTGCTCACATGTGCCTAATGATTATCCTGCTATTTATGATGAAAGTATTCTGCCTATGGAAATGTTATGATGGAAAATCTGTCATAAAAAGAAATGATGGCGTGGCAGTATGGCATCAAAAGTACAGGAAGTATATGTTATGATGATGATGATGTAAGCATGCACTTTACATCATACAACATCTGTTTTCGGTTTGGTGTGACTGCATAGCATGGCATGTAAACTTAGAACTCATGATATCTTAGAATATATATATATAAGGACATGTGACTGAGCACGCATCATATAAGCATCCCTCGGTACCAGGGTATGGGACACTTGGCATCCGTCCGCATAGGTCACAGTGGAATTCACCAAATGAGGGTGTCGTGCATTGAATTTCCACTGTGTTTGTATGCGCACGACGGTGCTATGAGCGTAAAGATGGCGTTATATACGCACTATGATATATGATGATGTTTATCAAGAAATGAAGTTAATGTTGATGCGACTGTTTTATAATTTTGTGCCTAGTTTAATATTGTTGCATTACTGGTTTTGTTGTCACACTACTGGGATTTTTCTCACCCCTTTGGGGCTGCTATTTTTACAAAATGACAGGAGGACGGAAGAGCATTGGAAGACATGATTATATTGGATATGTGATGTTATGTGCTGCTGTATGGACTATTGTTGTTGCTGTTTATTTGATGGATGACTGTATTAAATTGAGTAGTTTGGATTACTGTTGAATTATGATTTTATTACTGTATTTAAGACTTTTGTGATCAGCAAGTATTTTGAAAACAAATTCCTAAAACGTTTTGCGAAAATAATTTCTGAGGTTTTTGAATGCTGATTTTCTAAACAGATTTAACGAGCACTTTACGAGTTATATTTAGTGGGGCTACAGACCTCCGATTCGCTTATATTTTATATGCACGCGAAGCCCCACGTGTCTATTTTCAGATTATGTAAACGATACAATGGAATTTTGAAAATTGGATTTTATACGAATTTTGCAAGACAGCAACGTCTGCCAGGAAAATAATATTTTCAACAAGTTAAGAAATTTTGAAAGTGCTCTCTGATTTTTGTAAGTGACTCGATTTCAATTATAAGTTTTAATTAGCAACATCAAAATGATTTTTCAGTAACAAAGTAATGACGCCAAAAACTCTAATTCTGCTTAGCAAACAACTCTCTTTGAGGCCTACAAGGGAGGGTGTTACACGTTCAAACATTTAAATTCTAAATTCAAATTCAAATTTCAAATTCAAATTCAAATTTCAAATTCAAAATTCAAAATTCAAATTTCAAATTCAAAATTCAAATTTCAAATTCAAAATTCGAATTTCAAAATTCAAATTCAAAATTCAAAATTCAAATTCAAAATTCAAAATTTAAATATTTGATAATTAATTTAACTAATTAAATTAATTAGTAATGTCTTGGACAATCCAAGCCCATTAACAATACCATGCGCCCTCTCCCTCTTAGGTGGGCTTCCAAACTTCATCTTGGGCTAACAACCATTATTAGGCCAAATACCTTTAAGCTATATCATCATGACATTAAGGTGTTAGTGTGTGACCCATTAGGTCCAACATAGCCACTGACATAAATGGGCTCGGGCCCAACAAGCCCACAACCCATTTAATGACAACACAGAGCACTAGAAATGCTTTGTTGCCCCAGAGCTAGTTAGATTAATGACTTAATCATCCTATTACACATATTTGGTTGCCGTATGTATTTCTTTTCGTCTCGGTTACCTTCTCATAAAACCTAGGGTAAGGAAGCGTATCAACCCTTGCAGTTTAGGGTAAGCTTTATTCGAAATAGGGAATCTTCAATTTACTGACTCTAAAGGCAGATCATATCATGATCTCTTTTACTATTCATAGATTCCCGAGTCCCTGTAAATGCCATCCCGATTTCTCTAGTTTACAGATAACCTAATCTCTCACAGAGATTTGACGAATTCCTTTAGCTTATCACCCTAGCCTGTGCTCTTTCAGGACAAGCCCAACAGTATACCTATGAGTCTCCATGTTTCAGGCAGACGAGGTATACAGTCAAAGCATGCCTTCTAGAACACAGTCTAGGTAATAACTTCTGGTCTAAGGAAAGACTACTCTAATGATACTCTCTGTGAGATTTCCTCATAGAGTCTCTTTTGTGGGTCTTTTCAGTGCGAGCTATACCCTTATAGATCCACCCACGACTTTAGCTAAGATATCTTCATATCTGTAGCTCATGAGGTCTTTACCTTGCATCCGAATACAAGTAGATAAGTCGTGCTAGTCTTACCCGAGATCACTGATCCCCATTCTCAGTGTCTCTAGACTAGGAACATAAAATTAGGAATAAATATCTAGTATCCTTGAATCCTTATGATCGTGATCTTATCACAGATACTCAAGAGATACCTATTTTATTCCAAGGGGTTTATCCAGTTACTCATATAAAATATTAACAGTAATATTGAGACAAAATATAAAACAGGATAAATAGTGCTTTTATTTATTTGCGACAATACAAAGGTCCACATATGTCCTAATCTAATTAAAAGATTGTCTCTAGGACATCCATATACTAACAAAAATATGAGAAAATTCTGGGCTGCACACAGCCCTGTAGGAGTCGTTGAACACTGACTGTCCAGAACCCTCTTTTGCAGGGGCTGTTTCTGGCAGTTTTTGGGAATTAATTCCCGCTTCATTTCTCATTCAAATTAAGCGTATAATATATCAAATTTAAGGTTGAGGTGTCTAGTTTGTAGCATAAAAATTTGAGAGTAATTGGAGGAGTAGATTTGCTGCAGTAATGCGTGGAGTGAGAGATGTTTTGAGCTGTTTTGGGGTTGGCTGGCTGCTTATCTAACTTCAAACGGCGATAGCCGGAGCAAACGAGCTCCGATTAGAGCGTGTGATAGCTTTTCAGAAAGATAATTAAGTAAGAAAAAAATATAACTCAAGAGGAAGGTCTGGTTGTGAGCGGTGAGTTCGCAGAAAACTAATTAGTGAATCATGTTCGGAAAGGTAAAAACGTAAATTTGAGAAATTGGCTAAGTGGATTTATGGGAACCCCTTAGTAACTTATAAGAAGTAAAGTAAGACATAGAATCAGTTTAAATAAGTATTCTGCTAAAGTTTATAGTTACGGTCACAACTTTTAATTATTACGCTTTTAGTTGTTTTAAATTCTCGCGTAATAATCAAAAAAAGTTTATTCGCATTTTTATAAATAAATTGCTGTGATTGTAACTGCGCTTACATAATTAATGTTAACAATACCGGTGTACAACGGGCTGTTACATTTTATTGTATCAGAGCTGTTTTGTTAGGGAACTTTGATAGTGTATAGCTGTGTTATGTGTTGCATAGTTGTATGTAGATTTTTATCGATTATTGCATATGTGATTCCTTAGTGTGGGTCTGATCAACCCATTCCTTTGTGTTACATGTATGGTCATTGTAAGAAGCCTGCGTGGCAACCTTGGAGCACCGAATGTAAGTCTTTAGCCTGATGTTATGGCTGCAGTGTTAATTGCTCCATGGACATGAGATGGCGGTAGGTAAAAATATAAGTATTAGAAGACTTAAGGAAAACAGACTTAAATGTGTTGTCTGTCCTTGTTGATGAGATTTATAAAATTGCATTATGAGTAAAAGTGGTAAATAAATCTATGATATGTACGTTATTAGCATAGGCAAACTTTGTAGTACTGGGAATAATAATTACATAATTGAGATGAGTTTATAGTATGCAGATGGTATTAGTGAAACTTCCAGGTATATGTGTGTAGTATAGTAAAACCATTATGTACAGGTGGACTTGGTGAATGGACTTCATTAAGGTGAGAGTGACTTAGAACCTGATGGGTTGTTGAAAAATGAGAACAGATATGCTTAGGCATGAGTTTGAATATTTTGTTGATTCGAAGTTATAAGTCCCTGATGGATGATGTACACTTAAACAAATTGGGGTGGTGAATGTAGAGAAACAAGTGGAATATTTGAGGTCTGATCCTAAGGGATTTGACCACTTGAAATTATTATGCTAGTGAAGTGTTAATTGAAATATGTTGAAATATGGAAATTAAGTCCATAAGGAGGTGGTGTTGAGTAAACATAGGTGAGATGGAGTAATTAAGTAGTATATATAGAAAGAAAAAGTTGAGAAAATTGCCATGGATGACATAAGATAAATGTACAATGAAGGCACTATTGTAGCTAATGGATGTCGATTCAAATTGGTAGACGTGTCAGTGATAAATGGATAGGATGGTTGAATTGTATAATCATATGTAAGATAGTAATTAGAATTGTAAAAGAATTAATGTATGTAAAATCTATAAACTTCATGTTAGTCTAAGTAATGTGAGTTGTTGCTTCACAACGACAAAGTGAAAATGTTATGATTAATAAATAAGCTAAGGTACCATTAAGGGAAATAGATTGTATGATTAGTGAAAGAGCTAATGTACGATTTAATGTGAGATTGTACGATTAGTGTATGAACTAATGTGCAATAGCATTTAGAATGGCATGATTAGTGTAAGAGCTAATGATGTGCTATTGAGTTTGAAAATGGCATTATCAGTGTAAGAGCTAATGTGCTATTGAGTTTGGATGGCATGATTAGTGTAAGAGCTAATGTGCTATTGAGTTTGAAAATGGCATGATTAGTGTAAGAGCTAATGTGCAATAGAAATTGAAATTTGCATGGTTAGTGGAAGAGCTAATGTGCAATAGAAATTAAAATTTGCATGGTTAGTGGAAAGGAACATACCCAGAAAGTCATAGTGAATTATTCATATGTGAAATATGCTTAGTATACCACTACTCCTATTATTATTGAGGGTAGCCCCATGTGAATATACCAAAGATATTTTGCCGTTATATACGGATGTGATACAGACACCAAATAGACGAAGTCCATATGTGATCTGGAGTGTACTGGGTACACGTTGCTGTTATATACAGATAAGTTGCAGAAATATAAATTCCTCTGTGCACTGGGTGCAAGTAATACGATTTGATAGTATGAGTATCTCTGTGCGGCTTATGTGCCCAGAGGGTATAGCTATCTCCGTGCGGATTATGTTCCCGGAGACTACTATTATTTTATATGAGTAATATAAGACGAGAAAGTATCCTGCATTGGTGAGACTACTAGTATAGTTGAGGTATTTTATATAAGTGCACAAATAAGAAATAATTGGTGATGCTCCTAGCGCAGGGGCAACTGGTGGTAGATTACCTATTACTGTGTGAATCATAAGGGCAGATTCTCTGATCGGTGGGTCATTTACATCTGGGGCCCTGAGGACAGCAAGAGCTCGAGGGGTTTGACCTGGGGATAATTTACCCACCGTATTGAGAGGATTGTGTCGTGTGAAGAACGCAACACAGGATGTCAGATAACTTTAAGTGAACATAAATATATTGAATGTAATATAATATATGAGACATCATGAGAAGGTAGTTTGAGGTGTGAGTTCCGAGCACTAGGAAATGTGTGTATGTGTACACCAAGTGGGGTGATATGAATTTTGGGTTTCAAGAAAAGTGTGAAGATTGTCGAGGATTATTGCTTTATGATACAAATAGCAACATGTTAATATTGATGAATTGAGTGAATGTTGTATTAGAAGGGACTAATGAGTAGTTAAAATCGTTGCCTGATGGCCTTTCATAAGAAGTTAATTGTGATGGAATTAGGTGGAAATGTGAATAAGGACCAGTGACTTAAATTTTAGTGATTCAAGAAAGGTTGATAACTCAATGGAGTAATTTGGAGCACGATATGCGATACATGCTAAGCGAGAGAGATATATCTCCGGGAGATTCACAGTATTGATAAAATTTTTGAAAATTGTTTAAGGATGAAAGTAGTGCCAGGTGATAGAACGATCGTGTTTGGAGATTATCCATATGGGGAGACTTATATGTGAGGATAATGATATAGTATTTTAAGTGGGACATCCATGATAAAAATTTCAATAATGAGGAAATGGTGGTATAAATGAATGAAAAATATGTTGAATCTATAACAGTGTTACAGAATGATGAGTAGAAAGGGTTAATTGCTAAAAATATTATGGAGTAGGCCTTTGATACGGAAGGCATTGGTGGATGTTGAGTTTAGGCTCTGAGAGGGCTAAATTGATAGAGTTTAGATGGTTAAGTAACAAACAGATTAACGGGGAGTGTAAATTATAAATATGATGTTGTAGATGGAAAGATTCATGAATGGAATTGTGGGTGAAGACCTTGAGATGACTGACAGGGAGTATGAGCTATTGTGAGGATTGTTAGCTTCGAGTCCCAAAGAGAAAGACATAGTGGTGATTATCTAAGAAGATATGAAGACATGAGACAAAGTAAAGTAAAGTATGTAAAAATGAAATGTAATGTGAGTTGGGATTAATTGGGTGCTGTTGCATGCCATTGAAACTAGAAGACATGCGTTTGTGGGCAAGTTAAGAAAACAACGAAATGATAAGAGTGGTAACAGTGATGGGAAGGATTGGTATGTTTAGGTATTGTTGAAACAGTAAGGACAACGAGAGAATTTGAGTACTAAGGAAAGTGTGAGTTGGAAATATTCCAGGAATAATCAGTAAGTATACTTGAGAACGATTAGAGTCTACTATGAATACAGTTAGAGGCTTTTGGGAATGACATTGGGTCAGAAAGGTAGATAAAGATGAAAATGAGGTGAAATTAGACAGACAAGTTTGTAATATGGGTATATTATGATCTACAAATTAACGAAAATGCAACTATAGTCCATGGAAACAGTGAAAATATAGTGAATTAAGAGGCCAGATTCCCAAAATTGTCAAGTTTTGTGAAGGATTGGGTAACGATGAATACCACAAAAATGAGGTTATGCCTGTGACGAAAGTAAAATTGTAAAGATGCACACCTAATGAGGCTAGTGAGAGTGGAAAGATGAGATTCTCCGGGTACATCCCGTGTCACGGGATCGTTAGGATGTTAAATTTGCGGAAAAAATTCTAAAAGGTAGGGTGAATATAACACCTCGCAATTCTAAATTAAGTATTAAAATATTAAGTGAGTAATTAAGTGAAGGATTAGTGAAAAAACTTGAAAATTAGGCCCAAATATAAAGAAATGACAAAACGTTAATTAGCCAACACGCAACCCTAGGAAGATAAAACTTGAGTAGAAGGTCTCATATGGTAAAAATAACCCTGGAAATGGATTCAGAACGAAAAATTGAATGGATAGGCAAGTTTCAGAAAAATCAGTGAATAGTGTTTTTACCGGGTCAAAATACTGCGGTACGATTGCACCGTGAAACGTGTCGATTGAGTTTTGAGCTCTAAGTTTCAAATATGATTTATAAATGGCCTATAGAACTAGGAAATATTATTTTTGATAATATTTGATGGAATTAAGTCAGTTTGGGGAAGCGTGCCAACGACGCGAACAACAGCTTAAAACAGTGTTTTCTCCGAACGACCGAAAAACTCCGAATTCATCTGATCAAGTATAATTAAAGGACAATGGTTAATGTTAAAAATTAAAGTTTCTAAATAGGTTGTGAATTTACGAACGTTTAGTGGAATCGGAGGGAAATTCAGATTAGTTTTAAATCGCGTGAGGTGGCGGTGGGACCCACCCCACTTAAGTGACTTAAGCCACATGTGCTTGGCACTATTCATGCATCACTTTCCTCTCTTCTTCTTGTTCAAACCCGCAACCACCATAGCCATTCCCCTCCGAGATTTCATTTCACCATAACTTGATCATTGCTTCACCAAATCCATTGGTTCTTGTCTTGAAATTTGATGGAAATGGCCTTCTAAACCCATTGGTGGTACTCCCAAGCCTTGAAAGCCACTAGATTTTGAGAAAAACCCTCCCCAAAGCCGCAGACCTTTCCTTTAGATTTGTGAAAATGGTGTTGATTGATGCTCCAATGGTGGAGTATGTTTAGGAGGAGCCTTGTGCCAAGCTTTTGGGTGAGCTTCCTTGTGTTCCAATGGTTTAATTTTGTGGTGGAATTTATGAACCCTAAAGAGGGCTTGTTGGATTGATGTGTTTAGAGAGCTCAATTAGAAAATGTTTGTACATGAATGTGTCTTAGAATGATGTGTAGTAGCCATAAATGCAATAAAAATTATTAATGAAAAATGTGAATTTTTAACTTAGAAGTTTTTGAGGATGTCATGTCATGACTTTGAGTTTTGAAAAGGTGTTAGGATTGGATTGATGAGTTGTTGTAATATTATATGTTGATATAATAGGATTGTATGAGGTTTGGAGTGGTTAAAATTGAGTGAAAATCTTTTGGAATTCCCTATGTTACAATTCGGCCTTTAAAAGAAAAATTAGGGAATGGATGTTGTTGAAAATTAATTGTGTGATGTACTAAGTGTTAAATGGTAATTAGATGGGTTGTGTGGTGGTTGGTAGGTTGAAAAACCAATAGAAAAATGTTTGGTGGTGTTGAGTGGCTACTTTGACATAGAGCAAAATATTAGGCAAAACGACGTTTAAAAGACGTAAAGTGAAAAACGACACTTGAATTGGCCTCTTGGTCACCTAAGGATGCATAATAAAATGAGAAAGAAAATTTAGAAAAATAAATCTCAATTTTACACTACTTTGGCCGAACCTACATGGTGTAGGGGAGGATTTTTGACGTTTTCATAATTTGAAAGATTTACCGTGTATTGATGGTTCGTACATGGTTGCTGTAAGTTGCCGTACGTTGATTTGAATCCCGAACCGTGAGTCGGTGGATTGCCCTTGGTCTTGGACCAAGTGGGTTGAGGTAAGAGGTTAGATCAATGCATGTATAATTGTAAATTGGCATGTGTTGTATGAGTTTTTGAGTAATTGGGAGTGTCCTCTGTGTAGGCATTCTGTTGAATAAAGAGTTTGGAAAATAAGCTGCTGTGGAGCTAAGTGAAGGAACATTTTGAGGTAACCTCTTGGTACTGGGGCTTGTTCCCCTTTTCTGTTCCACCATACCCGTTGAGGATAATGGTAGGAAGTGTATATGAGTAGTGTAGAATAGCATGAGCATGCATGTAGCATTTATGAGGGTACTTATGTACCGAGTCTCTGGCCAGTAGACAGTGTAGCCTTCGGGCAGTGCGGACTTCCACTGGATAGGTCTCCGAGAGGGAGTTCCAGTTGACCCAGGGTCGTGGTGTGTGATCCGGATAGGAGCACACTAGGAAGTCTCGGGTGTATGCGGATGGGAGGGGTACCTTGGTTGTTGTTCTTGGAACACGCCTTAGATGAGACCCATAGGCTTTTATATGCCGAGGACGTTGCGTGGTATTGGTAGCTACCATCCCGCTTCGTCGTATTTTGTATTCCTATATTCCCCAGTTTCTCTAAATCTCTTGTTTTATCCCGTTTTGAAAGTGGTTGTTTTATATTATTTATATGCATCGAAGTGAGCCATTGGGCGGAGTTTTCTCCAGAACCTCTGGGTTACTGAGATATATTCGTATATCTTACCCCGTCTTGGGGCACTATTTCAGGAGGTAGCAGTGGCAGTGGAGCGACGGGCAAGAAGCCCGTAGGATGACTAGTGGGAGCATCTTTATCATTCGGCATTTTGTTGGCCATGTGGCCTAGGCTAGACTTAGGGTATGAATATCTCATATGTATGTAGATGAGTTTTATTGGCATATTTGTTCATGTCGTTTTGCCTAAGTCTATTAGTTTATGTCATTTAAGCTTATGTTTCGATTTGTAATTAAAGTTGTAATATTTGTAAGTTGTAATTTAAAGTTGAAGTTGTAAGTTGTAACATGTAAGTAAATGTTGTAATTGTACCTTGGATGCATGATGTACCATGATGGAAGGGCCTTAGGCCTATTTTAGGTTTATGATTACTTGTATATTGAGAACATGCATGAAAATGGATTTTGGTGATTGAAATGAGTTAAGGATTATAAAGTGAGCTAGGTTGTGTAATAAATATAAACTGAGCTGGGTTGTAAGTGTCCCAAGACATTGTTGATCCTTGTGTGTGCCACCCATTGGATTATTAGGTACATTTGAGATACTAGTGAGCTTATGCAAATTTGGGGATTTTAAGAAAAACAAAGGAAACTCTGGCGAATTTTTGGTAGAATTAGAAGATTTTAGACGAACTTCGGGAGAGCATATCTCCCTCCATAGAGGTCCGATAGGGACGTGCCATACGTCATTTTAAAGCTGGAGATTATCCCTACATAGTGTTAAGATATGATAAAATTCTGGGATGTACGAAGCCCTGTAGGAGTCGTTGAACACTGACTGTCCAGAACCCTCTTATGCAGGGGCTGTTTCTGGCAGTTTTTGGGAAATTAATTCCCGCTTCGTTTCTCAGTCAAATTAAGCGTATAAAATATCTAATTGAAGGTTAAGGTGTCTATTTTGTAGAATAAAAATTTTAGAGTAATTGGTGGAGTGGATTTTCTGGAGTAATTCGTGGAGTGAGAGATGTTTTGAGCTGTTTTGGGATTGGTTGACTGTTTTGCTTATCTAACTTCAAACGGCGATAGCCGGAGCAAACGAGCTCCGATTAGAGCGTGTGATAGCTTTTCAGAAAGGGAATTAAGTAAGAAAAAAATATAACTCGAGAGGAAGGTCTGGTTGTGAGCGGTGAGTTCACAGAAAATTAGTTAGTGAACCATGTTCGGAAAGGTAAAAACGTAAATTTGAGAAATTGGCTAAGTGGGTTTATAGGAACCCCTTAGTAACTTATAAGAAGTAAAGTAAGACATAGAATCAGTTTAAATAAGTATTCCGCAAGAGTTTACAGTTACGGTCACAACTTTTAATTATTACACTTTTAGTTGTTTTAAATGCTCGCGTAATAATCGGAAAAAGTTTATTCGCATTTTTATAAATAAATTGTTGTGATTGTAACTGCACTTAATATCATAATTAATGTTAACAATACCGATGTACAACACATGCTGTTACAGTGGCCATGACGCTTTTTACAACTCTACTCTCTCACGTGTTTAACTCACAAAAAAAACCAGCTCTTGATACCACTAATAAAAAAGATGCATAAATATTACTCACAAAATTCGAAGAGGGAATTACATATTTCATAAACTGACCCAAACCTAATATAAGTCAGAAACTAAAACTGAAGAACATAACAATTAAGAGACACATTACACCCAAATAAATACTAACTTAATGACTCATTATACTACCCAAAACTGACCCATTATAATACCGTTAAGACTCATCAAACAACTTTAAGTGCAGCCATCACATGGCTGTTACATCAACTTAAAAGACCATTAAATTTCTAACGGACAAAAATAAAGAGACTCTAACAGTCTCACACTTGATATATCTATAACATGAGATTAAAATTTTCCTACAACATAAGATTTATTTTTTCCTAAAAAAAAGGCCAATTAACTAAACCCTAACCTCATGTATATGTAAATTCTATAACTGAAAAGCATATGTTTAGTGTACGAATGTACGCAACTGACTTTCCCTCCCACCAATCATGTATTATTGCACTCGCATCTATACACTTGTAAGTTGTAAAGGTGTTTTAACTTCTAATTCAACAAGAAGTAGCAGGAATGAATCCTATCAAGTTAAAATTTTGCATAATCATCATATGAAAACTTTGTTTCTGTCTCTCTCTCTCCACATATGGTGGTGGCAAATGAATCACCTTTTTGAAGCAAAGCCATAAATTAGAAGGCATAAAGTGACACAAGAAAATATTATATTCATCAAGGGAAAATAAATAATTTACTTGCATTCTAGAATTTCCAAACATTTTGAATTCGCTGGTTACTTTTTTTTTCTTCACTTTTTGTTTGTGATACAATCTATTTGGATGTTGTCCTTTGAAAGTGGTTAATAATTGGGGGTGAAGAGTAAAGCATTTTTATGTTGAATTTCAATGGTGGATAAACCCACCTAATATGTTAGCAGTAAGATCAGTCCTTCAAGATTAACATTACGAAAAATAAACCTTTTTCTTTGTTCTCTTAAGTGAGCAACGTGGCTTAAGGAAAACATTGTGGGAAGAAAGGCCCCATCAATGTATGGATCAGTGACAGAGCAAGGAAATAATTTTAACCTGTGCTAAGACTGTACCATTTTTAAAATCCCAGCTCATGCTAAAGTTGTACCGCTTATGAAAACACATCTAGTGTCAAGGTTATACCATAATATATAAAGAAAACTTGTACAATTTTTGAAAACCAGCCGGTGCCAAGGCACTCGCTGGTCCCCAAGTGGCTCCGCCACTGGTGTTGATCACTTAGCACTCTAGGGCAAAGTTATCAATATCGTACGATATACGATACGATACGATTCACAAGCGCAGTGATACATATCGTGGGGTGTATCAGAAAGAGATCTGTATCAGATGATACAATACATATCATGTATCATATGACACGAAAATTAAATTTTGTAATTGTTAATATAAAAGAACAAATTTTTTTTTTTGATTTTTATGATTTAAATTAAAAAATTTTAAAAATTAATATTAATAAGGAAAAGAAAATAAAGATTTGATTTGTGATTCAAAATAAAAAATCAATATGAAAATCTACATTAATAAAGGAAATAATTAAATAAATAATTTAATATATATTTTCAATATATTTTTATGTCTTATGATTTGAAATAATTCACGATACACAATACAAAAAACTGACCAAATAATATATTATACGTATTGCTATTCAACAATTTTTCTTAGAGAATAAATTTTAGTAAAGGTATAGGATGTGTCCAGTTTTAAATGTGAGACATTAGGGGGGGTTGTGATAGTACCAATAATGATATTGAACTAGAATTTAAATTAGTTGTTCTGTCTATGTGACAAAAGTGTCTAGCTAAGGGATAATAGATCTACATAGGATTAAGCACTCTCTCTTGGTATCTATGAATTAGATAGCTTGAGATAGCAGATCACTATACACAACTATAACGACGTTAGCCAATGGGGTGGTATGTGTGCAAAGTGACAACGTAAAAGTCGTAGAGAGATCAGGTCATACTTGTAGGCTTTACCTTCTATTTATAGAGTTTACTTGAGGGTATAAGAGTTCTAAGGCTTTTGTAATCCATGGGCCTAATTGTATTATTGTATATATGTCCTGTATTAGTCCTAAAATGGATGACACCTAGGGCTTTAATTTGAGGTATCATAAGCTTAATTTGAGTAATTAATGAGAGAGATATGAATTTTTGAAGTTGGACCTTTGGAATCGCACCTGCACTACGCGAGTTTGGGCAGTTTGGACTCAAATTCACTTTGGGGACAAACCACAACACACAATCCTCTCAAATTTTAGGGCAATATAGATGACATCTCAAGATTTAAAATGAGGTATTATGAGCCTCATTTGATCAAGGGATGAGGGAGATATCTCCCTCCAAAGTCAGAGGTACATAATCATAATTTTCAGAATTTGGCAACTCATCTATCATTTAAACCAACATACATTTTTACACCTACACTCATCAAAATTCTAATGATACATATGATTTTTCTCTCAAGCATTTCTTCAAACACTTTACCTACAACATTTTGCCTAATTTTTACTTGTGCATTTTGCATTTACAACTCCATCCATTTTAGGTTTTTAAACCTCCCTCACGGGTTTTGTCTCTGTGAGAGGTCCACAAGTCTGATTTCTCTAAAATTTTAATATGTTGTAGTAGACACCTAGAGCTTTAATTTGAGGTATCATAAGCTTAATTTGAGTAATTAATGAGAGAGATATAAATTTTTGAAGTTGGACATTTGGATTGCCCCTACACTACGCGAGTTTGGGTAGTCTGGACTCAAATTCACTTTAGGGACAAACCACAACACATAATTCTCTCAAATTTTAAGGCAATATAGATGAAATCTCAAGCTTTAAAATTAGGTATTATGAGCTTCATTTGACCAAGGGATGAGGGAGATATCACCCTCCAAAGTCAGAGGTACATAATCATAATTTTCAAAATTTGGCAACTCATCTTTCATTTAAACCAACATATATTTTTACACCTACACCCATCAAAATTCTAATGATACACATGATTTTTCTCTCAAGCATTTCCTCAAACACTTTACCTACAACATTTTGCCTAAGTTTTACATGTGCATTTTGCATTTACAACTCCATTCATTTTAGGTTTTTTCCAACCAAATCATCAACAACAACAACAAACATCAACAATACCATAACTAAACATCAATAATCCATAACTAATTCAAATTTCAAATTTCTCATTTCCCACAAATATGTTCATGAACCATAGACTTAGAAATCAATTATTCAACCAATGGTAATAGTGTTTCTTACCTTAAACCACTCTTAGGCAACCAAACGATCAACCTCCAAGCATTGGATCATCCAAAAAACTTACTTTTCTTGGACAATGAACAGTACCCGCATGGAAGAGGAGGAGAAATATCTCTCTACAGTGAACTCCACCCCAAAATACTAGCATCAATGGATTCCTCTCGAAATTTCCTTCAAGTTAGGCTTTGGAAGGACATGATTTGGAGTTGTGTAGCTAAAGATATAAGCTCTGGAACATTTCACTCAAAACTTTCTTTTTCTATGGAGGGAAGCACGATTTGCAGTTGTGAGGTGAGAAATGAGAGGCAATGAATAGTGTATTTTAAGTCACTTAAGGCTTATATTAACATGTGGCTTTTAACGGGTATTTTTCTTTCACTTAATTTACACTACATACACTATACTTATCAAAATAAAATTTTTTGGGTCCTAAAATGACTTGTTTGGCATAAATTGGATTTTTTTTTTCTCATTTTTGGGTTCTACCGGTTGCTACACAGCAGCGCAGAATACCCAAAAAAATAACTATTCATGAGATTTTCACGAAAAGTGTTAAACTATACAATTTTTCGTTATGAACTCATATTTGGCATCAGAATTGTCAAATTAGGTATCTAAACTCATTTTGTTCAATTTAAGTTCCACCGGTTGCTACACAGTAATTCAAAATATCCGGTAGAAAATACTGTCCATGACCTAGTCATGATTACAGTCAAAATACTCGAAATGACGTTCTGAATCTAATTATGGCATTTAAATCATTAAATTAATTCTCTAATTAAGATTTACCATATAGGATCATTATACTGATGATGCATTGGTGGGGACTAGTAGTAGGGTCCAGTGGGTAGAGTTTGTCTAGTTTTGGTTTTTGCCTTTCTGGGCTAAGGACATTTGTTACCTAAAAAAATTGTGATTTGTTATTTTTTTATTATAATATTTGAAACTTATATATTTTTTATTGATATTTGAGTATATTTATAATTTTTTAATATAAATAATAAATTTACATATATTTATCGGTCATGTGATTCAACTAGTGACCTACTGGTTGAACTAGTAATCCAGTGATCTAGTATCTAGATCGGGTCAATGATCCGTCTGAATTTTACAACAATGATCCAAATATCTCCTCGGTAAAAATAAAAAATAAAATAAAAATTAGAATGTAGTAGAATGCAAGAATTTTTCATAGATGAGAACCCAAAAATTTGTTTTATCTTAATTAAATTAGTTGTCTTATATAACAGTTTTCCAATTTATGGCTCGCAGGGATGCCCAATAAATAGGACTTGAAGCTTTGTCCTACATTTCTTTCTTTTTAGTTACCGTCTTGAGTTTATTTTCTTCAAGCGTTGACAGTATTAAATGAATTTTTATTTGGAATGTAGCAATAATTTCTATTATATTAATTGGAGAAAAAAAATGGGAAACTAAAAGTATAGATAAATCATGATGGGAGACTAAAGTGCAATTAAATAAAAAAAGAAACATAATTTTTTTAATTCGAAAATATGTAATGCTGGCTGTTTAATTGAATGTGAAAGAATGAAAGAAGTTAAGAATTTCAACCTTTAGAAACTAAATTGATAAACTTTATTTTTAAATGACTAAATTAGTAAAAAGTATGATATCTGATAATAGGATGCAGAATTACTTAGCATCTTTGGTCCTAATTGAAACTAGTAGTACATCGAGATTCAAAGGGGATAGTTAGTACAAAGTTGTACTCGCATTGAAAATGCAGATTTCATATTTCTTTTACACATGTACTTCGGTGCAGTACATCTAAAGTCAAGAAGTACCGAGTTTTAGGCCATATAATGAATTGAATCAGATTTGGTGAAATCATTAAATTGCCAAAACATTCATGGTAATATTGGCCAACATATGTCTGAAGAAAGATATGGTGGTAGAGGGGTTCAACTGGGGCGTTCTGAGAGCATATGAAGGTTGCTCAAAGGTTCAGAATATAAGCATATATGCTTGTTGTGTTGTCTGGTTCTCTAGTACACTGCTCATATGATCTCAGGTCGCCCCAGCTGGACTTTTCTCTGCCAAAATTCGGCATTGGCTTCTAAGTTTAATTTGGTGCATATGCACTTTGCATCACATTGTTCATTCTTTCTTTCATTTGGTTATATTTCTGCAGAACTAATATGACTGGGCTAATTGTGGCTTATTTTCCTGAAGCATATATGACTCCTCATCCCTCTCTGGGTTTGAATCTCTCGCAACTCATTTCTTGACCTGTTCATAGTGCTTTTTTTTACCTTATGTAGATTTCATTCAACATGGATTTGTCTATTATCAAGATTTTTATTATTAATTTTTTCTTCACAGAAAAATTTAAGTGATTATTAGATAGAGGAAACATTGAAGTACTAAGTTTAATTGGAGTGATCTAATGCTTTTATTAAGTTGTGTCAATAACAACGGAAAAAAAAAAGGGATAAAAGCTTCAATATGTAAATAATATACAGGACACTCAGATTATGGAAGCTACTGATCAGGTTTCTTTTGAATTTGTCTCATGTTTATATATAGTTTACAAGCCATAGATCCCTATAGTCCCTTAAATACCATAGTCCATGACAATGATTTGAAAATGAAGGGGTGGATTTTGTTCCTTATCATATCATGGCCTAATACAGCAATTCATGTAAGTCAGAACCTTCTTTCTCCTCTGCAATAAACAACATACGAGTTAGAAAATGTTTGCACTGATTCCATAGTAGCGTCTTCTGTCTCTCATGTTCTCTCCTTCTCGTTCTCTCCCTTCCTCTCTCTCTCTGTCCAACACACATTCTCTCTTTCTCAACTACAAAGTTATTAATAGAGCAAGCATGCACACGAAAGACATATGCATCACACATAAGAAGGAAAACAGGATCATAAGAATATCAAATAGAAGGGTTTATGTTGTTTTGCTTTGTTGTCTTTCACAACAGTGCACTTGATAGAACCCAGAAAAATCAACAGCAATGGTAACAACAAATAAACAATAAAATGTCTCCATTTCTTGAGTAATACGTCTGAGATACACTCTGTGACAATATCAATAGCAATGATAGAGAAACAGAGTATTAATAGACTTCCACAGTCTTAATACAAACTCCAACTACCGAACGATAACAACGATGAAATAACAATGCAGAAAGAATAAACCCAGAAAATCTCAACTCTCCCTCAAAGCCAACATACCTAGGCTCCAAAAGTTTTCTAAATATTTTCCTCGCTAAACCAATACTCAATTCATACATGCCTTACTACACACACTCCCCTAAAGGTCCCTTAGAACCTTCTCGAATATTTCTCTAACTAACTAACTAATTCACTCATTCCTCCCCTTTTAGCCCATAAGCCCATCAATACTCCCCTTCCAACATTCACCTTGTCCTCAAGGTGAAGAGAATGGGCAGATAATGTGGAGGAATTTTTACCTAGATCCCATTGTTTAAAGCACACAGACCAAGTTACTCTTTTAGTTAAAGGACTGTCATTGGATACTATTGCAACCTTACAAATTGTAGTGTCTTTCTTGCTCTCTAACACTTTGTTTTATGTGAAAGTTTTGGCCACGAAACAGAGGATAACTAACTCCACTGTCCACGTGCTCTATTTTTCGTGGAATTTTAGGCCAAAAACATAGTACATTGGTATAACATTCCAGCCATGTAGACTTCGCTCTTCTTGCGCCAACATTTTGTCTTCATTGAGAAACTCCAAAGTCTCCACCATTATTGCTTTGCTCGATCCCATTCTCATGCTTAATGTCGAACATACAAGGTTCAGTGAGGAAGACCACTTTACTCATTTTGTAATAACCCGCGCCGTTAAATTAAAAATTTAATTAATTAATTATAAGGTAAATGAGATAATTTCATAATTGACCTAATAATTACGAGAAAGCTTAAATAATTATGGTAAATGATTAATAATGTGGAAAGTCGTTTTTCTGACGAACAGTGCAGATATCGGTTTTGCCTCACGGTATAAATGCGTACCGATGAAATATCCCGTAAAATTATAAAAAATATGTATATGTCACTAGAATAATATATAGGACTAGCATAACAAGTTTCAAGTCAAAATAATGAGAATTAGTGTCAGAACTAATATTGGCTACGTAAAAGCGCGTACCGGTAAAGTGCTGCGAAAAATAAAATAAAAATATGACAAATCCTAGAAAAATGGCTAGGTTCATAATCCAAAGTTTGAGATTAAAATGATAAGCGTAAATACTAATGCTAATATTGTGCAATTATACTTAAGTGGGCTATAAATACTAGTGGGGCTCTAAACCCTAGGCCATATGGTGCCTCTTACGTGACTTGTGTTTCAGAATTCTGAGTGCGACCCTTGCCACCCTCTTCTCCTTTCAAAAACTTGAGCTTTCCTCCTTAGAAATCCCCCAAGGACTCACCTTTTCATTGATTCTTCCTCATTGAAGTTGTAAACCCTAACTTAATGAGCATTGTGAGGGAGTGTGGTGTAGCCTTTCTGAGTGTTAGGCTGCTAAGGTAGAGGTTTGAGGTTGTCCACTTGGGTTTGGGGTTGTGAGATCCATTGTCTTGGCATTGAGGGCTTCAAGAAGCCATTTTGATGGAGAAAGGTCCAAGCTTGTAGTGTATTTTCGTGCCCTTGCAAAGTCAGAACCTTGGAGCTGTGTGGGAAGCTCCAAGTCACTCTCTTTTTCTGAGTTTGAGACACTTGAGGTATACCATGATCACCTCTTTGGAATTTTCATGATTTGAGCTTGTTTAATCCGTTAAAAAGAGAAGCTTTGATCATATGAGTTAAGGACTGATAATCTATGTCTAAAATTTGTTAATGAACATCTGTTATTGGAGTTATTGGACTCCAAATCGAGTTTGGACATTTAAAATTGGTTTTATGCAGTAAATAGCTCGTGTTTCTGCATTCTGTTTGATAAGTATTAGAATACTTTTTGTGTAGTTTTTGAATACTCATCAGCAGGTAGTCGAATACTCCTTGAAGGAGTATTGGGATACTTTTCTGGGAAGAAAAGTATTCAAATACCATAGTGTAGTATTCGAATACTTAGTAGTATTCGAATACTGTTGGAAAAGTATTCAGATACCTTGTGGTATTCGAATACTTAAGTGAAAGTATTCAGATACTTTCTGGAGACATGGAGTATTCGAATACTTATCGAGGAGTATTCGAATACCTCCGGCAGAATTTGCATGAAATTATGTAAAACAAGTTGAAAAGCCTTAATCACTTAATGGAACCTTGGTCAATGAATATTGATGATTATTTATTGTTTAAACAGACTGTGATTGTGCTGTTTGGTGACATTGAGCTAGTGTGGACTTGGCTTGGACTTATTGCTTAAGAGGTAAGCTTTTGTGTCCTCGATTTAGCCATTGTTGGTTCCACCATACCCCAAGGGGGATGGTTTATATGCATGATGTGTTTTTATGTATTGATCTTTGAAATGCTGTTGAGCTGTTATCTGCTAGTGCTTCATGATATGCATGTGTTGTGCCACCTAGACGATAAGCCTAAGTACGTAGAGACATACAATAGGTTGATTCTGTGGGTGGGTGCAAGTGGTGTCTTGCACTGATTGTAGGTTACAGACGTATGTAATTCTTGCATTTCTCTGGCAGTAGAATATTTTGACACACAAGACATGATTATCTGCTGCATTGCACTGATTTTGAAACTTATATTGTTTTACTATTTTTAGAACTTATATTGCACATGTAAGTGAGCTTGGGGTGGAGAAATCCTTGAGGACCCCTTGTCTTACTGAGATTTATGTTTAGAGATCTCACCCCACGTTTGGGGCACATTTTCAGGTTCAGGTAACTCGGGGGTTGATACCTCAGGCGGCAGGAGGCCGATTTGTGCTAATATTCTTGGCTGTTATGCTGTTTTATTGCCTTTATATTGTTTTATGATTTGAGACTATGTTGGGCCTTGTTGCCTTATTTAGTGAGCATGGGGGCTGCCCATGCCACATTGACTTGACTTGATGTTTTAGTTTCGAGTTGTATAATTGCATCAGGATTATGGTTCAGACTACGTGTTGTAGTTCTGTGATTTAGATACACACTTATTTATATATGAGGTTATTCAGTGTAGATAGCTGTCTATTTGCAATTTACGTACAGGAAATGTTTTATTAAAAAGCATTAAGTAATCAACTTGGTTAATGATAATGACATCATAATTGAAAAGAAAAAGTTATTTCGCATTTTAATTAAGCGCCGCTTAATACGATGATATGATAACAAATCGGGTATACACGGAGTGTTACATTTTATGGTATCATAACACTTTCTAGGGAAAAGCCTGTATGTACTGCAATAACTTAGGATGTTTTTGTTGTTTGTCTTGTCTTGTGTGTTTTCTCTGTTGGGGTTTGCTATGATGATGCATGTGTGACCACATTGCGTGGGCCTGATCAACTCATTCTTTGTGTAACTTGTGCAGAGTCATGGTATTACCGAGGAGAAACCGAGAGATGAATGAGGATCAACCTGATCCTGTCCTGTCTGCATTGACTGAGATGCAGGCGGCTCGACTAGCCGACCAGGAGGCCATGAGAATGGTAAACCAGGCTATGCTGGACGTTATCAGAGAGGCGAACAGGAAAGCCACCGAGGATGTGTTGGAGGCGAATCGCCTAGCGAACATGACCATGATGAGGGTCATTTGGAGGAAATGAGGGTTAGTCCTGCTGGTGGCCAGTACCCACCACCACCGCCTCCACCCAGTCATCAGGACGATAGCCAGAGTCAGATGGAGGGTGCCAGTCATCTTACTGGGATGATGTAGCCCTACCATGAGCTTGTTGAGGACCGTGACGTGATTGACCGCCGGCTGAATGCTTTCCGCAAGCATAAGCCACCTTCTTTTGATGGATCTTATGATCCTATTGCTGCTGCTAGATGGCTCGAGTCATTGGACAAGATCTTCAGAGTTATGCAGTGCACCGATCCGCAGAAGCTGATGTTTGCCACCTACATGCTGGAAGGCGACACTTATGAGTGGTGGACGAACACTATAAGAACTCACACCGTTAATTAAGGAAATTAATTAATTAAATGTGAGAATTAGGAAATAATTCCATAATTGACCCTAATAATTATTATGAAGCTTAAATAATTATGGTAAGTGAGTAATAATACTGAAAATCGCTTTTCGAACGAAAAGTGCAGATACCGGTTCTGCTCCTCGGTATAAATGCGTACCGATGAAGTATCCCGAAAAATTTTAATAAGTGCATCAATATTCCTAGAATAATATGTAGGACTGTGATTTCAAGTTTCAAGTCGAAATAGTAAGAACTGGTGCCATAACTGATATTGGCTATGTAAAAGCGCGTATAGGAAAGGTGCTGCAAAAAATTAAATAAAAATATGAAAAATCTTAGAAAAATGAGTAGGATCAGAATCCTAAGTTTGGGATTAAAATGCTAAGAGTAGCTATTATTGCTAATACTGTGTGTTTTATTTTAAGTGAGCTATAAATACTCACTTTGGCCCAAAACCCTTGGCCATATTATATCCTACGTGAGCCTCTTGCTGAAGCTCTCAATCAGCCACCCTCTCCTCCTTTCAAACTTGAGTTTCCTCCATGGAATCGCCCCAAGAGGGAGTGTGGTGTAGTCTTTTGAGTGTTTGCTGCTGCCTTTGGGTGGGTTGAGGGCTGAGTTGGTTGTGTGGACCTTGTTCATACCATTGGAGGCTCCAAGAAGCCATTTTGATGATGAAAGGTCCAAGTTTGTTGGGCATTTTCGTTTCTTGGTAAAGTCAGAACCATAGTGCTGCGTAGAGGACTTTCTTTCTGTCTCTTTTTCGGAGTTTTAAGCATTTAAGGTGAGCCATGATCATCTCTTTGTCATTTTGATGTTTTAAGCTTGTTTAATCGGTTAAAAAGTAAAACTTGGATCATTTAAGTAAAGGAATGTGTTTCTGAGTTCTTAACATGCTTATGAACATCTGTTTAGGGAGTCATTGGACTCCCAATCGCATTTGGACCCTTAAAATTCGGATTATGCAGAAGAATGCTCGAGTTTCTGCATTCTGTCTGATAAGTATTCGAATACTTTTTGTGTAGTATGTGAATACTTATCCCTTGGTAGTCGAATACTCCTAGGAGGAGTATTGAGATACTTTTATGGGAAGAAAAGTATTCGAATACCTATGAAGAAGTATCCGAATACAGAAGAGTATTCAAATACAATGAGTATTATATTCGAATACCTTTGGGTCTTCGGATACTAAGTGGGAAAGTATTCGAATACCTTGTAGTATTGGAATGCTTAAGTGAAAGTAGTCGAATAATTTCTGGAGAGCTGGAGTATTCGAATACTACACGTGGAGTATTCGAATACCTCCTACAGAAACTGCCTAAAATGACTTAAAATGAGATGGAAAGCCTTAATCACTTAATGTAACCTTGGATAATGGTTATTGATGATTATTTACTATATAAACAGATTGTGATTGTGCTGTTTGTGGGCTTTGAGCTAGTGTGAGCTCTTGGTTGGACTCTTGGCTTGGATAGTTAGCTTGCAAGGTAAGCTTTCGTGTCCTCAGTTTAGCCATTGTGTGGTTCCATGGGGGAATAGTTTGTATGCATGATGTGTTTACATGCTTTGATATTTGAAAATGTTGTTGAGCTTTATGTGCAATGGCTTTTAATATGTATGTGTTGTTTCACTTAGACAGTAAGCCTGAGTATGTGGCGTCATACAAAACGGTGACACTGTGGGTGGGTGCAAGTGGCGTCTTGCACTAGTGTGGGTAATAGACGTATTCCTGCAAAGTGTGAGTTCTGGCTCAAGTCAGTGAAGTTTCTTGGGCATGTGATTTCTGCTGAGGGAGTTACAGTGGATCCCAACAAGATTGAGGCCGTGTTGGATTGTGAGAGACCCAAGACGGTTACAGAAGTTAGGAGCTTCTTAGGTTTGGCTGGTTACTACCGGAGGTTCATTAAGGGATTCTCCATGATGGTTCTACCATTGACTCGCCTTACCCGGAAGGAGACTCCCTTTGTGTGGACTCACGAGTATGAGGAATGCTTTCAGGAGTTGAAGGAAAGACTGACGATTGCACTGTGTTGGTCCTTCCTGATCCTGCTGAGGAGATTGAGTTATGTGCTGATGCAGTTGGGCAGAGTTATTTCCTATGCTTAGAGGCAGTTGAAGCCTCATGAGGAGAACTACCTGACTCATGATTTGGAGTTGGCTGCTATTGCTTTTGCTTTCAAGATTTGGAGGCATTACCTTTTTGGTATGAAGTTTGCCGTGTTTAGTGACCACAAGAGTTTGAAGCATCTGTTTGACCAAAAGGAGCTGAACATGAGATAGAGGAGATGGATGGAGTTTATGAAGGATTACGACTTTGAGTTGAAGTACCATCCTAGCAAGGCCAATGTGGTAGCTGATGCTTTGAGTCAGAAATCTGTGAGTCTATCCAGTTTGACGATAGGTGACTATGATGTTATTGAGAAGTTTCGAGATCTGACGGTGACCTCTTTGTTTGGGAGTGCACTTCTCGAAATGGAGACCGTGAGAGTTGAGAATGAGCTTATGAAAAAGATCAAAGAGGCACAAGTGAAGCGTGAGTGCCTGGATTATGTGAAGAACCAAGACAGTGTGTCTTGGAATGAAGATGGTTTGTTGACTTTCCAGAAGAGGATTGTGATTTTTCAAGGCCCTCTGACTGATGAGGTGATGATAGAGGCCCTTAAGTTTACTTTCCACCCTGGTGCTACAAAGATGTATCAGGACTTAAAGAGAAATTTCTGGTGGCCGGGCATGAAGAAGGATATTGATGTTTACGTGTCCAAGTGTTTGTTTTGTCAGAAGGTAAAGATTGAACACCAGAAGCCGTCTGGTAAGCTTCAACCTCTTGAGGTACCGCAGTGGAAGTGGGAGAGCATTTCCATGGACTTCGTTGTGGGATTGCCCAAGACTCAGGCTGGTTGTGACTCTATCTGGGTCATTGTGGACAGATTGATGAAGTCTGCCTACTTTATTCCGGTGAAGGTGAGCTTCACTACAGAGCAGTTGGCCAAGGTTTATGTTCGCGAGATCATGAGGCTTCACGAGGTGCCCGAGAGTATCATCAGTGATAGGGACCCGAAGTTCACATCTCAGTTCTGGGAGGCGCTATAGGGAGCTTTTGGTACGCAGTTGAGATTGAGTACCGCCTATCACCCTCAGACTAACTGACAGACTGAGCGGACCATCCAGACCTTGGAGGACATGTTGAGGGCTTGCACTTTGGAGCAGGGTTCAGTATGGGATAGGTACCTGTCATTGGTTGAGTTTCGTACAACAACAGTTTCCATGCTAGCCTGGGCATAGCACCCTACGAGGCGTTGTATGG
Organism: Gastrolobium bilobum; assembly: GCF_033153095.1. Taxonomy (NCBI): domain Eukaryota; kingdom Viridiplantae; phylum Streptophyta; class Magnoliopsida; order Fabales; family Fabaceae; genus Gastrolobium; species Gastrolobium bilobum. The sequence continues at coordinate 43,765 of NW_026898472.1, forward strand.
TAGGAGGTGTCGGCTTCCTACCTGTTGGTCGAAGGTTGGAGATAAGGAGTTGTTTGGCTTAGACTTTGTTCAAGATACCACCCAGCAAATCCAGATGATCAGAGAGAAGCTGAAATAGGCGCAGAATCGCCATAAGAGATATTATGATGTTAAGCATCGTCCATTGGAGTTCAGTGAGGGTGAGCACGTGTTTGTGAGACTTTCACCTGTCACCGGTGTTGGTCGGGCATTCGGAGTGAGGAAGCTTAGCCCAAGATTCATTGGGCCATACCAGATACTTGGTAGTGTAGGGCCTGTTGCCTACCGGCTTGCCTTGCCTCCGAACTTGGCCAACATCCACGATGTGTTTCACGTGTCTCAACTTCGGAAGTACGTAGCGGATCCATCGCACATGGTGCAACCTGATGATGTGGAAGTTCGGGAGAACTTAAAGACTCTCATCGGACCACTCAAGATTCTCGATCGCGACGAGAAGAAGCTTAGGAGCAAGATCATTCATATGGTCAACGTGCAGTGGAAAGGAAGAACTCCTGAGGAGTGTACTTTGGAGCGGGAGGACGAGCTTCTCCGGCAGTACCCCGACTTTCGGGACAGGTATGTTTCAAATTTTGCGGACAAATTTTTTAAAAAGTGGGGAGAATGTAAGAACCCGCACCGTTTAATTAGAAATTTAATTATTAATTATAAGATTAATGAGATAATTCCATAATTAACCCTAATAATTATGAGAAGGCTTAAATAATTATGGTAAGTGATTAATAATGTGGAAAGTTGCTTTTCTGATGAAAAGTGAAGATACTGGTTCTGCCTCACAGTATAAATGCGTACCGATGAAGTATCCCGAAAAATTATGAAAAGTATGTATATGTCACTAGAATAATATATAAGACTAGCATAACAAATTTCAAGTCAAATTATGAGAATTAGTGTCAGAACTAATACTGGCTACGTAAAAGCGCGTACCGGCAAAGTGCTGCGAAAAATAAAATAAAAATATGAAAAATCCTAGGAAAATGGCTAGGTTCAGAATCCAAAGTTTGATATTAAAATAATAGGCGTAGCTATTAATGCTAATACTGTGCGATTATACTTAAGTGGGCTATAAATACTAGTGGGGCTCTAAACCTAGGCCATATGGTGCCTCCTACGTGACTTGTGTTTCAGAATTCTGAGTGCCACCCTTGCCACCCTCTTCTCCTTTCAAAAACTTGAGCTTTCCTCCATAGAAATCCTCCAAGGACTCACCTTTTCATTGATTCTTCCTCATTGATGTTGTAAACATTGACTTAATGAGCATTGTGAGGGAGTGTGGTGTAGCCTTTCTGAGTGTTAGGCTGCTGTGGTAGAGGTTTGAGGCTGTCAGGGTTTGGGGTTGTGAGAGCCATTGTCTTGGCATTGAGGGCTTCAAGAAGCCATTCTGATGGGGAAATGTCCAAGCTTGTAGTGCATTTTCGTGCCCTTGCAAAGTCAGAACCTTGGAGCTGTGTGGGAAGCTCCAAGTCACTCTCTTTTTCTGAGTTTGAGACACTTGAGGTATACCATGATCACCTCTTTGGCATTTTCATGATTTGAGCTTGTTTAATCCATTAAAAAGGAAAACTTTGATCATATGAGTTAAGGACTGATAATCTATGTCTAAAATATGTTAATGAACATCTGTTTTTGGACTCCAAATCGAGTTTGGACATTTAAAATTGGTGTTATGCAGTAAACTGCTCGTATTTCTGCATTCTGTCTGATAAGTATTCGAATATTTTTCGTGTTGTATTCGAATACTCATCATTAGGTAGTCGAATACTCCTTGAAGGAGTATTGGGATACTTTTCTGGGAAGAAAAGTATTCGAATACTTAATAGTATTCAAATACTGTTGGAAAAATATTCGGATACCTTGTGGTATTCGAATACTTAAGTGAAAGTATTCAGATACTTTCTGGAGACATGGAGTATTCGAATACTCATCGAGGAGTATTTGAATACCTCTGGCAGAATTTGCATGAAATCATCTAAAACAAGTTGGAAAGCCTTACTCACTTTATGGAACCTTGGGCAATGAATATTGATGATTATTTATTGTATAAACAGACTGTGATTGTGCTGTTTGGCGACATTGAGCTAGTGTGGACTTGGCTTGGACTGATTGCTTAAGAGGTAAGCTTTCGTGTCCTTGGTTCAGCCGTTGTTGGTTCCACCATACCCTATGGGGGGATGGTTTATATGCATGATGTGTTTTCATATATTGATTTTTGAAATGCTGTTGAGCTGTTATGTGCAAGTGCTTCATGATATGCATGTGTTGTGCCACCTAGACGGTAAGCCTGAGTATGTAGGGACATACAATAGGGTGATTCTGTGGGTGGGTGCAAGTGGTGTCTTGCACTGATTATAGGTTATAGACGTATTTTTTTTTTGCATTTCTCACGACAGTAGAATATTTTGACACACATGACATGATTATCTGCTGCATTGCACTAATTTTGGAACTTATACTATTTTACTATTTTTAGAACTTATATTGCACATGTAAGTGAGCTTGGAGTGGAGAAATCCTTGAGGACCACTTGTCTTACTGAGATTTCTGTTTAGAGATCTCACCCCACGTTTGGGGCACATTTTCAGGTTCAGATAACTCGGGGGTTGATACCTCGGGCGACAGGAAGCCGGAGCTGAGTTGAGATATTTGATGATGTGCTGATATGCCTGGCTGTTATGCTGTTTTATTGCCTTTATATTGTTTTATGATTTGAGACTATGTTGGGCCTTGTTGCCTTATTTGGTGAGCATGAGGGTTGTCCATGCCACATTGACTTGACTTGTTTTAGTTTCGAGTTGTATAATTGTATCCGAATTATGGTCCAGACTACGTGTTATAGTTCCGTGATTTAGATACACACTTATTTATATATGAGGTTATTCAGTGTAGATAGCTGTCTACTTGCAATTTACATAAAAGCAATGTTTTATGAAAAATGATTAAGTAATCAACTTTGTGAATGATAATGACATCATAATTGAAAAGAAAAAGTTATTCCGCATTTTAATTAAGCGCCGCTTAATACGATGATATGATAATAAATCGGGTATACCCGGGGTGTTATATATTTCTTCTTCTAGAATTAATTCTCCCTCACCAGCCCCCAAGAGCATCTCGTGTAAGTGTTGTTTACGACAAACCTAGTTGGACGAGAATGATCCCTTCCAGCTGGAACCCAAAATGCTCTGTCGCTTGTCCACCACTTCCTCTACCTTCGATCTTGCGCACATGTCAGTGCCATTGTTATCACAAAAACACTTCCATTGGTTCAAACAATCGAACATCCAAATCATCAAACGACGCGTCATAACGAAAACACAATTTGCGCCTTCTTCGATCATCATTTTCTTCCTAAGTGGCTCTCCAGAACTAAGATCCCTGTTGCCCCTCTCCACTCGTTTCCGGTGATGTTCGCGCAAGGTGGTTACCTCCTCCATCGTTGCGATTATCGTTTGAGTTAGGGTTCACACTACCCACACGATTTCCGTCAGGTTGGGTCCTATTTGGATTGGGCCATCCGATGTTTAAGTAAGGCCTATTTTGTGGTCTATTTCCTCCCTCACCAGTTACATCCCCACTAAGGTTGTTGGATTGGTTCGTGATGGCAGCCCGTATAACACCTCACAATTTTAAATTAAGTGTTAAACTATTAAGTGAGTAATTAAGTGAAGATTCAGTGAAAATCTTAAAGACTAGGCCAAAATACAAAGAAAGGGCAAAACAGTAATTAGCCAACACGCAACCCTAGGAAGAAAAAATTTGAGTAGAAGGTCTCAGATGTTAAAAATAATCCTGAAAATGGGTTCAGAACGAAAAATTGAGTGGATAGGCAAGTTTCAGAAAAATCAGTGAATAATGTTTTTCGCTGGCAAAAATATCGTGGTACGATTGCACCATAAAACGTGCCAGTTGAATTTTGAGCTCTAGGTTTCAAATATGAGTTATAAATGGTCTATTGAGTTAAGAAATATGATTTTTGATAAAATCTGATGGAATTAAGTCATTTTGGGGAAGCGTGCCAGCGCGCGCAGTAGCTTAAAACAGTGCTTTCTCCGAACGACCGGAAAACTCCGAATTCACCTAATCAAGTATAATTAAAGGAGAATAGTTAACGTTAAAAATTAGAGTTTCTAAATAGGTTGTGAATATACGGACATTTAGTGGAATCGTAGAGAAATCCGGATGAGTTTTAAGTCGCGTGAGGTGGCGTGGGACCCACCCCACTTAAAATCCACTTAATCCACCTCATCACCACTATTCATCATCACCTTCTCTCTTCTCCCTTCAGCAAAAAACCGAGCTGCCCCCTCTCCCTTAGCCATTTTTGGTTCAAACTTTCTTCCTTCCTAAATCAACCAATTCTCAACCAAATCAAGTGATTTTTGTGTTGAAATTTGTTGGAAACATCCTTCCAAACACATTGGTGGTATCCATTAACCTTGAAACCCTCTCATTGGCGAGTTATTGCCCAAAGTCAGCTGCGAATTTTTGAGAAAAACGGAGCTTCATGGAGTCATTTGAGCTTCTATTGCTTGGAAGAGTCTTGGGGTAGCTTCTAGCCTTTGTTGTGAGTATGTTTCCATCCCATTTACATGGTTTAATTGTGACTGAATTTTTGGAAACCTATGGCTTGATTTGATGATGTGTTGTGTTAGGGAGCTCAATTGGAAAATGTGTATTAGATGATAATGCCTTAGAATGATGTATTAAAACTAGAAATGCAATGAAAATTTTAAGTGAAAATTGATGATTTTTATCTTAGGATTTTTTTATGGTCATGACATGGAATTTTGGAAAATGTGTTGTGATGTTAATAATGAGTTGTTGTATGATCGTATGATGATAAAATAGGATGATAGAAGGTGTGGAATGGTTGAAATTGATTGGAAACCCCTTGGAGTGTCATAGGACACAATTCGACCCTTTGAGGAAAAATGAGTGAATTGATGTTGAAAAATGATTTGGATGATGATTTGTGTAGTTATATGGTACTTAGATGGGTCGTGTGGTGGTTGAAAAGTGTTAGAATCAATGGAAAAATAATAACTTGTGTTAGGGACCTAAATGAACCTAGAGTGAATTATTACGCAAAACGATGAGTAAAAGACGTAAAACGTAAAAACGGCACTTGAATTAGCCTCATGGCAACCTAAGGATGGGTAATAAAATGAGAAAAAAATTTAGAAAAATAAATCTTCAAATAACACATGTATGGCCGAACCACCAAGGAGGGTGGGGAGGATTTTGCGGTTTTCGCGTTCTGATGTAATTCGACGCGAAAATGGCGAAACGACACTTGATTTGGCCTCTTGACAACCTAATGAGGCGTAATAAAATGAGAAAGAAAATTTAGAAAAATAAATCTCAAATCAACACATGAATGGCTGAACCATCAAGGGAGGATGGGGAGGATTTTGTGATTTTTGCGTTTTGACGTTATTTGACGCGTACTGATGGTTGTACGTGATTGTATAGGTTGCCGTACGTCGACTTGAATCCCGAACCTTGAATCAGTGAGTTTCCCTTGGTCCTGGACCAAGTGGATTGAGGTAAGTAATTGGTTCAATGCATGTATAATTGTAAATTAGCATGTATTGTTTGAATTGTGAGTGATTGGGAATGTCCTCTGTGTAGGCATTCTGCTGTGTACCAAGTTGAGGGATAAGCTGCTGCGGAGCTAGTGAGAAAACTATTTAAGGTAACCTCTTGGTACTGGGGCTTGTTCCCCTTTTTTGATCCACCTTGCCAGTTGATGGCAACGGTAGGAAGTGTATATGAGTAGTGTAGAACAACATGAGCATGCATGCATTATTACAGTGGGTACTTATGTACCGAGTCTCTGGCCAGTAGACAGTTTTAGCCTTCGGGCAATTTTGGGACTTCCACTGGATAGGTCTCCGAGAGGGAGTTCCAGTTGACCTAAGGACGTGGTGTGTGATCCGGATAGGAGCACACTAGGAATGTCTCGGGTGTTATGGTTGGTTTGGGCATAATGGTTGTGGTTCTTGGAACACACCTTGGATGATACCCGTAGGCTTATATATGCCCAGGGCGTGAGTGGTATTGGTAGCTACCATCCCGCATCGTCGTATTTTGTATCCCGTTATTCCCCAGTTTCTCTAAATCCCATGCTATATCCCGTTTTGAAAGTGGTTGTTTATACTATTGATATGCATCGAAGTGAACCATTGGGCGGAGTTTTCTCCAGAACCTCTGGGTTACTGAGATATATTCGTATATCTCACCCCGTCTCAGGGCATTTATTTCAGGAGGTAGCAGTGGAGCTGGAGCAGCGGGCAAGAGGCCCGCAGAGTGAACAGTGGAGTGCTTAGCATTTTGCATTTTGTTGGTCGTGTGGCCTAGGCTAGACTTAGGGCATGAACATCTCATATGTATGTAGGATGAGCTTCATTAGCATATTTGTTCATGTCATTTTGCCTAAGTCTAGTAGTCAGGTCATGTAGTTTATTTTACCATTTGTATTTAAGTTGTAATATTGGAAGATTGTAATCAAGTTTAATTTGTAAGTGTAAGTTGTAAAGAAAATATTGTAATTGTACCTTGATGCATGACAAGTTATGATGGAAGGGCCTTAGGCCTATTTTAGATGATGATTGCAAGTATGATAAAAAATGCATGAAAGTGATGTTAGTGATTGCAACTATTTAAGAATGATTAAAGTGAGCTATGTGTCTAATAATTATAAACTGGATTGGGTTGTGAGTGCCCCAAGGCGTTGTTGGTCCTTGTGTGTGCCACCCATTGGATTATTACTGTATTATTATGTGATTATTAGGTACATTTGAGTCATAAATGAGCTTGTACAAATTGGAGATTTTAAGGAAAAACAAAAGAAACTCTGGCGAATTTTCTGTAGAATTGGCAGAATTTAGGCGAATTTCGGGAGAGCGTATCTCCCTCTATAGAGGTCCGATAGGGACGTGCCATAGGCAATTTTTAAGTTTAAGATGTCCTCTACCTTGTGTCAAAGTTTGGGGAAAATATGGGTTAGTCTTCGACCTGAAAAAAATGGAAGAACGCAGACTGCTCATGTGCCTATTGCACATGTGGCAGTTCTGAACCAGTTTTGGGAAATTAATTCCCGCTTCGTTTCTCAGTCAAATTAAGCGTATGATATATCAAATCGAAGATTGAGGTGTCTAGTTTATGGTGTAAAACTTTGAGGGCAATTGGATTAGTGAATTCAGTGCAGTAATTCAGAGAGAGAGAGGTTTTGAGCTGTTTTGGGGTTGGTTGGCTGTTTCGCTTATTCATCTTCAAACGGCGATAGCCGGAGCAAATGAGCTCGGAATTGAGCGTGTGATACCTTGTTGAAAAGGGAATTAAGTAAGACAAAAATATAATCTAAGAAGAAGGTCTGGTTGTGAGCGGTGTGTTCGCAGAAAATTAATGAGTGAACCATGTTCGAAAAGGTAAAAACGTACAGTTTAGTAATTGGCTAAGTGGGTTTATGGGAACCCCTTAGTAACTTATAATAAGTAAAGTGTGATGTAAAAATAGTTAAAATAGATATTCCGCAAGAGTTAACAGTTATAGTCACAGCTTTTAATTATTACGCGTTTTATTGTTTTAAATGCTCGCGTAATAATCGGAAAAAGTTTATTTGCATTTTTATAAATGAATCGCTGTGATTGTAACTGCGCTTTATATCATATTAATGTTAACAATACCGGTGTACAACGGGCTGCTACATTTTATGGTATCAGAGAAGTTTTGTAAGGGAACTCTGATAAAGTATTATTGTATCTTGTGTTACATAGCTATCTGTGAACTGTTTATTATTAATGTATATGTGATTCCTCAGTGTGGGTCTGATCAGCTCATTCCTTTGTGTTACATGTACAGATATCATGAGCAGGGAACGGGGTCGCCGTGGAGCTAGAGGTGCAGGTCATCTAGCCGCACCAGATCCTATTACTGCAGTTCTTAATGCTCTGCAGGAAGAGACTGCTGTAAATAGAAATATGACCGAGACCCTGATGAAAAATAATTAGGACATGATGCATGCCTTTATGACTGAAATGAGGGCAGACAGGGCTCGGAACAGGAGGGATGATTCTCCTCCACACACGACTACGGAGACTGCTACCCGTACGCCATCTGTTACTCCTCAGCAGGAGGGGAGTGGTGCTAGTCGTCAGTCTGGTGAGGCTAGTCACCACACTACTGATCCTAGTTATATCCCAGAGCCTTATGTGGATCCTTCTGTTGCTGCTCAGTCTTCTGGGGTTACTGGGCAGGTATATGCTGGTACGGATGAGCAGAAACTCCTTTCTTTCCAGAAACACAAACCGCCATCATTTCAGGGGTCAAGGGACCCGAAGGTAGTGACTACATGGTTGAAAGGTATGGATAAAATATTTCAAGTTATGGGGTGTCAGGACCCGCAAAGGTTGTCATATTCTGCTTATATGCTCGAGGGTGATGCACACGAGTGGTGGTATACTGCATCACAACCTTTTATTATTCAAGGGGAAGAGATTACATGGGCCTTGTTTGAGAGACTGTTTCATAAAGAGTATTTTCCCCGAGATGTTCGGGAGGCTAAACAGGGGGAGTTTGAGAAATTGGTACAGGGTACCATGACAGTTGATGCCTATGTGGCGAAGTTCAATGATCTGGTAAAATTTGCTAATTATGGGGGTGTGCTGCCGACTCCTGAGTTTTTATCCCCCAAGTTTCAGAGGGGTCTGAATGAGAAAATTGCAAAAAGAATGTCTAATACAGCTGTGAGGAATTTTGCAGATCTTGTGACCCAGTGCAAACGGGTAGAAAATGTTTATAATTGCTATCCAAAATCTGGTTCTTCGAGGACATCTGGTCCTCCAGGTAATAATAATAACAAGGGTGGCTTTCATCAGAATAACAACAGAGGTAGGGGGTTGCAGGTAAGGCAGCCCCAGGGACAGTTCAAGAGAGGAGGTGGTCAGAGAAGTGGGTTGAATGACAGAAATTCTAGTCCTCGTTGTGATAAGTGTAAGAAGTTTCATCAAGGGCCTTGTGCTGTGACCCAAAATACTTGTTTCAAATGTGGAAAGGTTGGGCACTATGCAAACAATTGCTATAGCAATACTGGGCAGGATGCGAATCTGCAGACCTTGCCATCTGCACCTACAGTTGGGCGTTGTTTATACTAATGCACCGCAGACGGCGAGGGCGTCGAATTTGGTTAAAGGTACAATTTTCATTTCTAATATTGATTTATATGTTTTATTTGATTCTAGAGCTACGCACTCGTTCGTGGCAGAATATGTTGCTAAGGGGTTGGGATTAAAAGTATCACAGATGATTCCCCCTATGCGTATTACTACGGCTACAGGAGAGGTTAGTGATTCCTCCTTCATTTGCAAAGAGGTCGGGTTTGTCTACGAAGGCACGGGCTACACTATTGATTTAATTATCTTGCCCCTGGCCTCTGTTAATTTGATATTGGGCATGGATTGGTTATCTCAAAACTGTGCAATGATTGATTGCTATGGCAAGAGGTTGATATTATCTCACGAGAAGCCCTCGGTTACTCCGTCTCCCTTTTTGTCTATGTGTCAAGCTGTTAAAGCCTTAAAGGCTGGGGATCAGGGTTATATTTTCTTGGGTGGATTGGTGGGTGGTAAGGAGATTGAAATTTCTACGATTCCGGTGGTTAATGAGTTTGTGGATGTATTCCCTGATGAGATACCGGAATTTCCACATGAGAGAGAGATTGAATTCTCTATTGAATTGTTGCCTGGTGTGGGGCCTATTTCATTGGCTCCATACCGGATGGCGCCACTTGAGTTAGCTGAGTTGAAGAAACATATTGAGGAACTATCTGCAAAGGATTTTATTAGGCCGAGTGTGTCTCCGTGGGGAGCACCGGTAATCTTTGTGAAAAAGAAGAATGGAAGCATGAGACTGTGTACTGACTACCGGAAATTGAATAAAGTTACGGTTAAGAACAGGTACCCATTGTTGCATTTTGATGACTTGTTGGATCAGTTGAGGGGTGTCTGTGTGTTTTCGAAGATTGATCTCCGATCCGGATACCATCAGATTTGGATTAGGCCGGAGGATGTGCCTAAAACGGCCTTTCGTTCTAGATATGGACACTACGAGTATTAGGTGATTCCATTTGGGCTTACAAATGCCCTGGCAGTGTTCATGGACTATATGAATCGTATCTTTAAACCGTATTTGGATCAGTTTGTGATTGTGTTCATCGACGACATCTTGATTTACTCTAAGAGCAGAGAGGAGCATAGTGAGCATTAGAGGACTGTGTTACAGGTATTAAAGGATAAAAATTTGTATGCGAAGCTGTCAAAGTGTGAATTCTGGTTATCTGAGATACAATTTCTGGGTCATGTCATTTCTGAGAGGGGTGTTGCGGTGGATCCAAATAAGGTTGATGCTGTTATGTATTGGGAACGACCAAAAACTGTTACTGAGATCCGGAGCTTTCTGGGTCTTGTTGGATATTATCGAAGGTTTATTGAGGGGTTTTCTACAATAGTACTGCCATTGACCCGATTGACACGAAAGGATACTCCTTTTGTGTGGACCCAGGAATGTGAGAGGTGTTTTCTAGACCTTAAAGAGAAGTTGACTACTGCTCCTGTGTTGACCCTCCCTGATCTGGAAGGTGAGTTTGAATTATACTGTCATGCTTCCAAGAAAGGTTTGGGGTGTGTGCTGATGCAAGAAAGGAGAGTTGTTGCTTATGCTTCGAGGCAGTTGAGGCCTCATGAAGAGAATTATCCGACACACGATTTGGAGCTTACTGCCATCGTATTTGCCTTAA